>NW_025321497.1:0-16706 GCF_019176455.1 Solea senegalensis
TTCCATGTAACGCGGTTGTTTCCATGACGTGGTTGTTTCATGTGACGCGGTTGTTTCCATGACGTGGTTGTTTTGTGTGACGTGGTTCCTGCAGGTGATCCGGCCAGAGACGTGTTTGCCGTGCGGGAAGAGGATCCGCTTCGGGAGAATGGCGGTGAAGTGCAGGAGCTGCCGCGCAGTCGCTCACCCCGAGTGTAAACACAAGTTCATCGGCGACTGCTCGTCTGCAGCAGGAGGTACAGGTCACATGACACAGGTCTGTGTTTGTACCACCTTTATGTAACACAGCAGAGGGGCGTGGCTTACCCACCCCCTAATTTAAATGACAGTAACTCATTTACATAAACGTTTCCTGTCAGGATCTATTGGAGAGTTTTGCTCCGCCCACTCATCCGCGAGTCCCTCGCCTGATCATCGAGTGTGTGAGTGAGATCGAGAGGCGGGGCCTGGATGAGGTGAACACATGAATGCTAATGCTGTTGGAACTCTAGTTACTGTGGTTAATATCAATATAAATCCAGTCAATGCTGTAATAAGTATTTAGTTAATGTTAATTAATGTTTTAATTCCTAATTTCTTCTTCTTCTTCTTCTTCTTCTTATTATTATTATTATTATTATTATTATTATTATTATTATTATTAATAATAATAACTAAGTAATGATTAGTTGTAGTTAAGTAATGAGTAGTTAGTGCTATTCTACATCAGTCAAGTTTGTTAAAACCGTTATTAACATTATCTTTATGGACTCTATTTCCATCACTTACATGTGTCAGGTGTTGAGTTTGTCTGTGTCTGTCCTTTGTCTCCGTCGTCCTCAGCGAGGACTGTACCGCGTCCCCGGCGGCGAGCGTCTGGTGAAGGAGCTCAGAGATCGTTTCCTTCAGGGAAAAACTGCGCTCATGTTGAGTAAAGTGTCCGACGTCCACGTCCTCTGTGGACTGTTGAAGGACTTTCTGAGGAAACTCAAGGAGCCGCTCGTTACCTTCAAGCTGCACAGGACGTTCATGGAGGCCTCAGGTTACCATGGCAACGCTTCCACCTTAATGTTAAATTATTATTTTTGTTTTTTTAAATCCACTTCACCGTTTCAGAACTGCCTGATGAAGACAGCAGCTCAGCCGTCGTCTACCAGGCCATCGCTGAACTCCCCAAAGCCAACAGAGACACTCTGGCTTTTCTCATGCTGCACTTACACAAGTGAGACACACACACACACACACACACACACACACACACCCATAGAGAAAACCAGAGATTTTAGCTGCTGGTCCTCTGCTGCCTCGTGTGGTCACTTTGTGTCACTGAGTTAAGTCTAAATGAAATATTTCAAATGCTGAAAATCAGACATTAGAACTTAGTGACACTGTGTGTGTGTGTGTCACTTTTATTCATTGTAAATCCTGTTGAGTTTATTATTCTAATCTGTGTTAATCCCATGTTTTTAGAGTCATGAAGAGTCCTCGTTGTCAGATGGACCAGAATAATTTGGCTCGTGTGTTTGGACCGACCGTCGTGGGTCATGGGATGTCTGAGCCGTCGCCAACGACCATCATGAGAGACACAAACACCCAGCCAAAGGTCAGAGGTCAGAGGTCAGGGTCAGTGGGCCTGTGCAACTTTTTTTAACATGACAAATGACAGAGACTCAATTTAGAACATCAATAAATCATTTATATGTAATGTGATTATAATCCGCTTTATTCTGTGAAATTAGACTAATAATGATGAATATTTACAGTAAAAAGGGATTAGATTAGATTAAATTAGATTCTTCAGATCTTTGTGTCCTCAGGTGATTTGTCGACTGCTGTCTCTCCCTGAAGACTACTGGAGACAAGTCCTCGCCGTCCACGCGGAGACTCCACTGTCCTCCACCAGTAAGACCTGTGGACCGCAGGACAGCCACGGTGTGTGTTTCTAACGTGTGTGTTTCTAACGTGCATGTGTGTGTTTCCAACGTGTGTGTGTGTGTTGCGTGTGTGAGATGTGTGTGTTTCCATGTGGTGTGTTGTGTGTAGTGTGTGTGTGTTTCTGTGTGTGTGTGTGTGTGTGTAAGTGTGTGTGTGTGTGTGTGTGTGTGTTTCTGTGTGTGTTTGTTTGTGTGTGTGTGTTTCTAGTGTTTGTGTGTTTTTGTGTGTGTGTGTTTCGTGTTTCTAGTGTGTGTGTGTGTGTAGCGTGTGTGTTTTTCTGTGTGTGTTTGTGTGTGTGTTTTCTGTGTGTGTTTCTGTGTGTTTGTGTGTGTGTGTGTTTCAATGTGTGTGTTTCAACGTGTGTGTGTTTCTAGTGTGTGTGTTTCAGCGTGTGTGTGTGTGTTTCAACGTGTGTGTGTGTTTCTAGTGTGTGTGTTTCTGTGTGTGCGTGTGTGTGTGTGGTGTGGTGTGTGTGTATCCAACGTGTGTGGTGTGTGTTTTACGCGTGTGCAGCGTTTGTGTGTTTTGTGTGTGTGTGTGTGTGTTTTGTGTGTGTGTGTGTGTTTGTTTGTGTGTGTGTGTGTGTGTGTGTGTGTGTTCTAGCGTGTGTGTGTTTCTAGTGTGTGTGTGTTTGTGTGTGTTGTGTGTGTGTGTTTCTAACGTGTGTGTGTGTTTCTGTGTGTGTGTGTGTGTTTTGTGATGTGTGTGTGTTTCTAACGCAGGTGTTTGTGTGTGTGTGTTTCAGCGTGTGTGTGTTTCTAGTGTGTGTGTTTCTAGTGTGTGTGTGTGTGTTTTAACGGTGTGTGTGTTTGTGTTTTCGTGTGTGTGTGTTTGTGTAAGTGTGTGTGTGTTTCAAGTGTGTGTTTGTGTGTGTGTGTGTGTTTCTGTGTGTGCGCGTGTGTTTCTGTGTGTGTGTGTGCGTGTGTTTGTGTGTGTGTGTGTGTGTGTGTGTGTGTTTCAAGTGTGTGTGTGTTTCTAACGTGTGTGTGTGTGTGTTTGTTTCCAGCGTGTGTGTGTGTGTGTTTCTGTGTGTGTGTGTGTGTTTCAGGTGTGTGTGTGTTTCTAGTGTTTGTGTGTTTCTAGTGTGTGTGTGTGTTTCTAGTGTGTGTGTGTGTTTAGTGTGTGTGTTTGTGTGTGTGTTTGTGTGTGTGTTTCTAGTGTGTGTGTGTTTGTGTGTGTTTCCGCGTGTGTGTGTTTTTTTTGTGTGTGTTTGTGTGTGTGTGTTTCTAGTGTGTGTTTCAACGCAGTGTGTGTGTGTTTAACGCAGGTGTTCTGTGTGTGTTTCTAGTGTGTGTTTAACGTGTGTGTGTTTATGTGTGTCTTTCTAGTGTGTTTCTAACGTGTGTGTGTATCCAACGCGTGTGTGTTGTGTGTGTTTTAATTGTGTGTGTGTTTTAACGTGTATTTCAAGTTTGTGTGTTTGTTTCCAACGTGTGTGTGTGTGTATTTGTGTGTGTGTTTGTTTCGCGTGTGTGTGTGTGTTTTGTGTGTTTGTTTCCAACGTGTGTGTGTGTGTGTGTTCTAGTGTTTGTGTGTTTCTAGTGTGTGTGTGTTTGTGTGTGTGTGTTTCTAGTGTGTGTGTGTGTTTCTAATGTGTGTGTGTGTGTGTGTGTTTTCTATTGTGTGTTTTGTGTGTTTGTGTGTCTTTCTGTGTGTGTGTGTTTCTAGTGTGTGTGTGTTTCTAGTGTGTGTGTGTGTGTGTGTGTGTTTTTCAACATGTGTCTGTGTTTCTGTGTTTGTGTGTGTGTTTCAGCGTGTGTGTGTGTGTTTCCAACGTGTGTGTGTGTGTGTGACGTGTGTGTGTGTGTGTGTGTGTGTTTCCAACGTGTGTGTGTGTGTGTGTGTTTCAACGTTTGTGTGTGTGTTTCTAACGTGTGTGTGTGTGTGTTTCCAACGTGTGTGTGTGTGTGTTTTAACGTGTGTGTTTCTAACGTGTGTGTGTGTGTTGTGTGTGTTGTGTGTGTGTGTGTGTTTTCGCGTGTGTGTGTGTTTTTAAGTGTGTGTGTTTTGTGTGTGTTTGTGTGTGTGTGTTTAAGTGTGTGTGTGTGTGTGTGTGTGTGTGTGTGTGTGTGTGTGTGTGTGTGTGTTTTAAGCGTGTGTGTGTGTGTGTGTGTGTTTCAATGTGTGTGTGTGTGTGTTTCAACGGTGTGTGTCTTTCTGTGTGTGTGTTTTAGTGTGTGTGTTTAGCGGTGTGTGTGTGTGTTTATAACGTGTGTGTCTTTCTAGTGTGTTTCTAACGGTGTGTGTGTGTATCCAACGTGTGTGTTGTGTGTGTTTTCTAACGTGTGTGTGTGTGTTTCTAACGTGTGTTTTAAGCGTGTGTATTTAAGTTTGTGTGTGTTTGTTTGTTGTGTGTGTGTGTTTGTTTCAACGTGTGTGTGTGTGTGTTTTGTGTTTTGTTTCAACGTGTGTGTGTGTGTGTGTTTCTAGTGTTTGTGTGTTTCTAGTGTGTGTGTGTTTTCGTGTGTGTGTGTGTTTGTGTGTGTGTGTTTCTAGTGTGTGTGTGTGTGTGTGTGTGTGTGTGTGTTTTGTGTGTGTTTCTGTGTGATGTGTGTGTCTTTCTAGTGTGTGTGTGTTTTGTGTGTAGTGTGTGTGTGTGTGTGTGTGTGTTTTTCAACATGTGTCTGTGTTTCTGTGTTTCTAATGTGTGTGTTTCTAAGCGTGTTTGTGTGTGTGTGTGTGTTTAGTGTGTGTGTGTGTTTGTGTGTGTGTTTGTGTTTCCAACGTGTGTGTGTGTGTGTGTTTCCGTGTTTTGTGTGTGTGTGTGTTTCCAAGCGTGTGTGTGTGTGTGTGTTTCCAACGTGTGTGTGTGTGTTTAACGCGTGTGTGTGTGTGTGTTTCTAACGTGTGTGTGTGTGTGTGTGTGTGTGTGTGTTGTTGCGTGTGTTGTGTGTGTTTTTAATGTGTGTGTTGTGTGTTTTTGTGTGTTTCTAACGTGTGTGTGTGTGTGTGTGTGTTTCTAACGTGTGTGTGTGTGTGTTTGCAGGTCGTCTGTTTGAGCCGTTAACTTCTCCTGAACTCAACTCTTTTTATAAAAGTCACACAAACAGAGGATCAGTGAGAGGACGCAGCAGCAGACAGCAGGGACACACTGTGTCCAACATGTGAGACACTCTTTGTTGTTTCCATGTTAGAAAAAACACAAACTTTTATACACGTATATACATTATAAAAATGTAAATATTGTTACTTTGAAGATAAATGTGAATGTAACCCTGATTTAATCTTTATGTTTCAGTCGAGTCGAACCTGGAAGAAGATTCTTTACGTCACCGAGCTGAACTCGCGTGTGTGCGTGCGTGCGTGCGTGCGTGCGTGCGTGTGTGTGTGTGTGCGTGTGTGTGTGCGTTCCTAAATATTAAACATGAATGTTAATGATCTTGTTTCTTAAAATCAAAGAAATGAAATGGTGAAAAATAATAAAAAGACACTTGCTTCACGTTTGTGACGTCATTTATGAAGAAGCAGTTTCTCTGGCCGTTTCTCAATATCTGTACTAGTGTGTACTAGTGTGTACTTGTGCGTACTTGTGTACTCCCGTACTTGTGAAAACGTCATCAGCCTCAGACGTCGCTGTCATTAGATGCTCGGTGTGATCCATAGATTTGTTGTTGACGTGTTATTTTGATTTTAATGGAAACGTTTTGACCTGACAGTTTGAAAGTTTGTATATTATTAATGTTTTATTTATTTATTTTAACTTTGAATGTTAGATTTATATTAAAGTCGCACGGTCACTGTATCTGTATTTAAATATATGTAAATATTAGATATGTAGAGTAGTATATATTTGTACACATTATATGTTTATAGAGTAATATATGTATATATATAGTATATATGCTACTCTACAATGCTGTACTATATCTATTTTCCACATTGTATTATTTGTAGTGTATATTTTAATAGAAATAAATTAATAAATGAAGTTAAATATTTAAAATGTAAAAATAATAACAACATATATATGCATTTATTAAAAGTATTTCATATGTTCATTTATCAACACCGTAGGTGGCGCTAGTGAGGCTGCAGCCACCATTCAAACAGCAGAACAATACATACAAACTTACATACTTGAGTATTGAGAAATTGCCTCAATCTTAATCTGGAGCATCTGCTGTTACTCATGTGAACACTAGGGGGCGTTTGTTTGAAAATGTGTCTTAATCTGGGACAGCTCTGTGGTCAAGAGGAAAGGAAATGTTTTAAACAACTGGAATTAACCTGGATTGATCTTAATCTACACGTTTGACGACACGTCTTAATCCTCTTGTCCTGATCTTAGTTGACCTGGACCAGTCTTAATCTACAAAAGACAAGCATTGATCCATGAGAGCAGGAGGTCTTAATCTAGGGAGATTAATGTAAATCTACCAGTCCAGGTGTTAATCTCCATGTTTTAGTGTAAAATTGTCACTTTTTCAGACTGCTGAAAGATTATAATCTGACGCGACATGAGACACAGAAACATGAATCACTGTTTTATCATCTGTAATCTGTAATCTGACTGTTTGTGTTGAGCAGGAAACAGAGGAAACGTGAAGAATCTGACACTAACATTTATAGAGAGATTAACAGATTGATGACATGAAGGAGTTATTTTTCATTGCAGCTCACTGCGTCATCATTCATTCATTCCTCCATCAGAAACAAAGTGAACTCTGGGATTTCTACACTTCCTGTTTTTCTGCTGTGATTTCATCACTCGTCACAGTTTGTTCTGAACGTGTGAGTGAAACATCCTGTCATGTTGTCACCAGCTCTGTGACCTTTGTGTGTTTTTTTTAAGACTCAAACAACATTTTCTATGTTTGGTGAAAGTGGGCGGAGTCTAATTCATTGACTTGTATATATGTTCTTGTGTTGTTGAGACGTTTGTCTGCAGAAATATAAACACGTTCCCTTCCCATCGTCACATTCTTCACACGGTGAGTTCATCACTTCACTAACAGCTGGATGAATTTCTTCTAAATCAGAATAACTCTCGATGTTTGTTTTGACAGTAAATGTGATAATCTGGATCACTTTTGCACATGTACAAGACTTTATGAAGGTTTATTTAAATGAACTGAATTTTCATTTTTTAACAAATATTTATTTTGTTTTTTGTTTACTCAGATTATTTTTTTAAAAGGAGTGAAAATAATCTTATATTTCTGTGTCGTCATTTCTTACATTTGGGATTTATTTGAGTTTCCTGTTTCATTTTCAGTATATTCCTGTGCTCTGTGAGTAAATATGCACATATTTGATCATATAAATATAAAACATGTACAGTTTTCTACGCATGCTAACATTAGCATCGGTGTCAGACGTTTGCTAATAATCTGTGAATCGTTAGTGATAAAAATCACAGATTATTTTTAAAACCTTTAGCCGAGTAACTGTTTTTATTACTGTGCGTTTTATAAATACAACCTCACAGTTTGACCTAACAGCGTTGTTGTAGCTAACCATGGCGTGCTAGCACAGCTACAGTAGCGTTAGCATCACTAACACAGAGTTTAAAAAATAAAAGATTTGAAATCAATTACAATCTAAGATTAATATTTATTATTATTGTTAGTCAGAGATGTTTTCCCATGTTTACAGTTTTATAGATGAATGAATACATGAATGTAAAAACATGAACACTTGCGAAACATGTTGAGAAATTGTCTGATGTTTGTGACGTCATGTTGTTGATGGTGAAAGAACAGGAACATAAAGACAGAGTCACACAGCCTTCACTCATTCATACAACTGTCAGTGAACAGGTGAACCAGTGAACGGGTGAACGAGACGACTGGTGGGTGAGGGATTCTTTTTTGTTTGTACAATTACAGAGTAGTTTTTATGTTTTAATGGGAAATTTTATATAAATAATTCAGTTTGATTAGTTAAGTAAAAGAAACTAGAAATTCTGTCACTTTAAATAATTTAATATCAAATTAATAAATAATAATTGTCATGTTTTCATGACATGTTTTATGTATGTATGTATGTATATATATATACATACATACATACATACATACATACATACATACATACATACATACACACACACACACATGTATGTATGTATAGTGGGGAAAAGTACACTGCTCAAAAGAATAAAGGGAACACTTTAATGTAATGTCCGTAAAACAAATCAAAATGAGGCTCAGTAGTGTGTGTGGCCTCCACGTGCCTGTATGACCTCCCTACAACGCCTGGGCATGCTCCTGATGAGGTCGGATGGTCTCCTGAGGGATCTCCTCCCAGACCTGGACTAAAGCATCCGCCAACTCACAGTCTGTGGCGTTGGTGGATGGAGTGAGACATGTGGTCCCAGATGTGCTCAATTGGATTCAGGTCTGGGGAACGGGTAGGCCAGTCCATGGCATCAATGCCTTCGTCTTGCAGGAACTGCTGACACACTCCAGCCACATGAGGTCTAGCATTGTCTTGCATTAGGAGGAATCCAGGGCCAACCGCACCAGCATATGGTCTCACGAGGGGTCTGAAGATCTCATCTGGGTACCTAATGGCAGTCAGACTACCTCTGGCGAGCACATGGAGAAATGCCACCCCACACCATTACCGACCCACTGTCAAACCGCTCATGCTGGAGGATGTTGCAGGCAGCAGAACGTTCTCCACGCCGTCTCCAGACTCTGTCACGTCTGTCACATGTGCTCAGTGTGAACCTGCTTTCATCTGTGAAGAGCACAGGGCACCAGTGGCGAATGCCAAACGTCCTGCACGGTGTTGGGCTGTAAGCACAACCCCCACCTGTGGACGTCAGGCCCTCATACCACCCTCATGGAGTCTGTTTCTGACCGTTTGAGCGGACACATGCACATTTGTGACCTGCTGGAGGTCATTTTCCTGCAGAACCACTCCTTTATTGGGGGTGTCTTGCTAATTGCCTATAATTTCCACCTGTTGTCGATTCCATTTGCACAACAGAATGTGAAAGTGATTGTCAATCAGTGTTGCTTCCTGTGGACAGTTTGATTTCACAGAAGTGGGATTGACTTGGAGTTACATTGTGTTCTCAGCCACCGATTGTGCAAGTTCTCCCACTTAAAATGATGACAGAGGTCTGTAATTTTCATCATAGATACACTTCAACTGTAAATCACATATAAGATGTTTAAAGAATTTATTTGTAAATGATGGTGGAAAATAAGTATTTGGTCACCTACAAACAAGCAAGATCTCTGGCTCTCACAGACCAGTAACTTCTTCTTTAAGAAGCTCTTCTGTCCTCCACTCGTTCCCTGTATTAATGGCACCTGTTTGAACTCGTTATCTGTATAAAAGACACCTGTCCACAACCTCAAACAGTCAGAGTCCAAACTCCACCACGGCCAAGACCAAAGAGCTGTCGAAGGACACCAGGAACAAAATTGTAGACCTGCACCAGTCTTGGAAGAGTGAATCTACACTAGGCAAGCAGCTTGGTGTGAATAAATCAACTGTCGGAGCAATTATTAGAAAATGGAAGACATTCAAGATCATTGATAATCTCCCTCAATCTGGGGCTCCACACAAGATCTCATCCCGTGGGGTCAAAATGATCATGAGAATGGTGAGCAAAAATCCCAGAACTACCCGGGGGGACCTGGTGAAGGACCTGCAGAGACCTGGGACCAAAGTAACAAATGTTACCATCAGTAACACACTACACCGACAGGGACTCAAATCCTGCAGTACCAGACGTGTCCCCCTTCTTAAGCCAGTACATGTCCAGGCCTGTCTGAAGTTTGCCAGAGACCATATGGATGATCCAGAAGAGGATTGGGAGAATGTCATGTGGTCACATGAAACCAAAATAGAACTTTTTGGTACAAACTCAACTCGTTGTTTGGAGGAAGAAGAATGCTGAGTTGCATCTCAAGAACACCATACCTACTGTGAAGCATGGGGGTGGAAACATCATGCTGCAAAGGGGACAGGACGACTGATCCGTGTTAAGGAAAGAATGAATGGGGCCATGTATTGTGAGATATGAGCCAAAACCTTCCATCAGTGAGAGCATTGTACTGAGACCAAATACTTATTTTCCACCATCATTTGCAAATAAATTCTTTTAAAATCCAACAATGTGATTTCACACTCTGTCTCTCACAGTTGAACTTGCACAATTGGTGCTCCACTGTATATATGTACATATACATATATGTATGTATACATATATATGGATACATATACACATGTATATGTATCCATATATATGTATACATGTAACTTAATAAACGTTGTCTCTGGTCTTTTTTCACAGAAAAAAACAGGAAGAAGAAAAAAAGGAAGACACTTTTGTCCTGAAACTTTTTTTTCTTCCTCATTGCCATCAAACATCACCAACACCTGAGATCAAACACTCGTCTTTTCTTTGAAATCATGTTCAATAATTCCACGACCACAGTCCCTGGTCCTGGTGCTGGTTCTGGTCCTGGAGGTTGTCCACCTGTAGGTATACAGCTGGAGGGCGTGATCCTGCCGCCGGTTCTCACCATCGACGTGGTGCTGGGCCTTCTGGGTAACGTGGTGGCTCTGTGGATCTTCTGCTTCAAACTGAAGACCTGGAACCCCAACAACCTGTTCCTCTTCAACCTGCTCATCGCAGACTTCTTTGCCCTGGTCAGCCTCCCTCTGAGGATCGATGCCTTGCTCAGGGGTCACTGGGTGTTTGGAGACGGTCTGTGCCGGATCAACCTGTTCCTGATGTTCTCAAATCGCTCGGCCAGCATCGCACTCATGACGGTGGTGGCAGTTTACCGATACTTTAAGGTGAGGAGTTTCTCTCTGTCCAGGTCCAGGAGCAGGACCAGTTCAGCAGATGTTACAGTGTCAGGAGAACATCACGTTCATGGTGTTAGGGTTAGGGTTAGGGTGTTAGGATGTTTGCCACAAGTTTACGATGTCTTTTCCAAGCTAAAAGCGTTAGCGTTAGCGTGGTGTCTTCTAACAACTGTGCTGAAGACATGTTGAATGTCCAGTGAAAACATGATAATGTCTCATTATTGGCTCGTATAGTTTCAGTCACGTTGTTTTCCATGACTTCATAGCTCCTCCTCCGTGTGGGCGGAGTCATCACAGTACACCGGTGACTTGTAAAGCACCAGTGGGTGTTTGGGTGATGAGTTTTGTTGAGGATGAACTCACATGATGTGCTCAGACATTCACTCTGTCATAAGTTCATGTGTTTGACCTCTGCTGTGGTTGCAGGTCGTGCACCCTCACCACCGTGTGACGCGGCTGCGGCGACGCCAGGCCGCGTGTGTGCTGGCGCTGGTGTGGCTGCTGGTCGCCGCCCCTCGTCTGCCCATGTTGGCCTTCAGTCACATCAAAGGCAGCGGTAACAGAACCCAGTGCTTCTTCTTCACATCGTACAAAGAGGCGTCGCGCGCCCTCGTCGTGCTGGTGGGCATGCACCGCGTCCTCACGGTGCTGGAGTTTGTGGCGCCGCTGGTCATGCTCACGTTCTGCTCCATCAGGATCTCCAGCTTCCTGAAGGAGCGACAGTTTGGAAAACCCGACAAAGTCCGCAAGGCGATGCGAGTGTGCGCCGCCATCGTGGCGGTGTTCCTGATCTGCTTCCTGCCCACCACGGTGACCACCATAGGGGTGTGGGCGGTCCGCTCGTACCGCCCCTGGGACTGCTCCGCCTTCTACACCTTCACTCAGCTCACCATCGTCTCTCTGGGGCTGAACTTCCTGAACTCAGCTCTGGACCCCATCATCTACATCTTCTCCAGCTCCATGTTCCGTAAGGCTCTGTGCAGCTCACTGCCCCGCCCCCTGCACTGTGGTCAGGCCGCAGAAGACGCCAGCACCGCGTCCTCGTCCGGAACTCAGTCCACGACTCAACAGGAGCTGAAGTCTATGCGAGTGAGCAGAGACATGTGAGGACACGCTGCTTTAAACGTGTGAGCGCCCCCTACAGCTGCAGCCAGGCTGGTGTCATCAAACCTACGTCACATGATCACGTCTTTATCTCATATCTGTGTGTGTGTGTGTGTGTGTGTGTGTGTGTACATAAACATCTGTGGTCGAACATGTTACAAATGTTACAATAGTGCAACTGTGTGAATGTAAATGTGCTTCACAGGTTCATGATTGACAGCTCTGAGCTGTTTCTTCCTTTCACTGTTTTTATACAGAATTACATTTTTTCAGATTTCATTTTCTTTATTCATCAGCATCTAACACACACACACACACACACGGAGCAGAAACGTTTATGTAGAAATGCTGACATCTAGTGGTGACAAATGTCTTTGTTTGCCACTTTTATTTAAACCTTTTGTCTGTTTGTTAAATGTTTAATTCTCTCTCTCTAACCATGATATTCAAACTTAGACAAAAACATCATTTGAAGTTTATTTCACCTGAATCATCAGAATGTTTTCATCCAGTCTCATTTCATTCTTCTTCTTTTTCCTCTCATTTTTTCAGCCTTGATGGACATTTATTATTTATTAATGAGTGTTGTCAGTTACCTTGAACACATATTCTTAATTTGTGCTTTAATCAAGACGTTTATTCACTTTCCCTTTGATTGTTTTTGGACTTTCATATAAAAGATGAACTGAACCATCATCACTTGGCTTCTCTCTTCTCTGTCAGAGCCAGAACTGCTGCTGCTGCTGCTGCTGCTGCTGCTGCTGCTGCTGCTGCTGCTGCTGCTGCTGCTGCTTCACTGACAAAGACACAATTGTTTATTTAAAATCAGCCACAGATGCCAGCTCATGTGCCGATCCATTCTCCAGACCCTGACCTCTGCCAGCTCTTTCTCCTCCTGCTGCTGCTGGGTGAGGATTTGCTTGTTTGTCCTCCTGCGTGAAGGAGTCACGTTAGAGTGTGGATGTCCTCGTGCAGCAGCAGCAGCAGCAGGACATGAAGGAACAACAGCCAGAATCACAGCTCCACACACTGAGGTTTGAGGGAGTGAGACTCCATGCCAGAGTGACCTCAACGACCTCAGGAGACTGTCTTCACCCATCCATCCATCCATTCATTCATCCATCCAGAAAGAGAGAGAATTTGAATAATAATACAGTACAATACGATAAAGTGACATACATGAACCATGTGAATGAACAGTTTTAAAAAAGTCAAAAAAAAAAAATTCAAAATAAAAATAAACACAATTTCCTGCAGTTATATATTCACGTAGCATTTTTTTTTGCGTTTAATGCATTTGCTGTTTTACGAGTTTACTGCGAGCACGTGAACGCATCATTGACGACGATAGGATCGACAGCGCCACGAGTGTAAAGTTCACAATATTACATGCGCGCGCTGTCACTTTGACTTTTCAACATAAGAAACAAACGTCGTCTAACATGAAATAAATTGTGTAGAAAGGTCATATTAGTTGTGTTTGAATTAAACTGTGTTCATGAAATACAACGTTGCTTTACTCCGTGCGGAAGTTGCCCGGATGTTCTCTCCGCGTGTTCATTGAAGGCTTTGATTTTGTACAAGTGATCGTTTACTTCCGTACACTTCGGTTGTCTCCGATAACTTGACGCCGACGGGGAGTCCAATGGAAACCTTCGTCGAGATCCGGAGAAGACAATCGAGAGCGATTTAGCGTGAAAAACTGAGCAGATTTCGCCGCTTCTGTTAGACAAACCTCTTATTTTCTCAAAGATCTGGATCCGCGGGTTTCACTGCTGTGTTTCAAAGCCGTGAATCCGCCCTGAGCGGCGTGTGTTCGGCCTTGTTTACACCGAGCAGAGCCGCAGAGGAAGCAGCAGGCCCCCGCTCCTGTGGCCGGTGAACGGCCGCCTCTGCCGCCGCTGCCCCGGACCGTGTTTGTTTAGTGCGGATCTGACCTTTACTTCACCAAGTAAGTGTCCGCGCGCACCGGACCTCATGTTCGCGTTTGTGCGCTAAGTTTGTTTGCGCTTGAATTTCCTGTTTGTGACGCAACGCGATGTCACTTTGTGTTTATTGTTAGCCGTTAGCTTTCAGCTAGTAGTCAATCAGTTAGCCTGAGTGACTAATGCTAACGAAGTTCAAGCTAACGTGTGAAGAAATCAAAGAAACGCACTGAATTATGACGCAATACTCACGCTGGTGTGTGATTATACGTTTATAAACACGCGAGTCACGTGTTTGTGCAGTTGTTATGGTTATTTTCGCTGCTATCGTTAGCAACAGCGCTGATGGCCGTTAGCGGCATTAGCTCGCTGGCAGCTAGCATTAGCCTAGCTTTGTCAGACCAGCTGAGAAACTGAATCTGTGACACACACCATCACACTCACACACACACCAACACCATCACAAAGACAGACAGACAGACACCTATCTGCACAACACACACTGAAATATTAAAAATAACAGACATACTTTATTGTCATTATTACATAAGAAAGCTTATGGCAGACATTACAAAGGATATATATGTATATATATATATATATATATATATATATATATGCGTAGGAACATAACAAACATAACAATTGTTTTCTCGAATCATCTGTTAATTGTTTGGTTCAGGAAATGTAGAATGTTGTTTCTGAAACCTGGAAATGATGATTTTGTCAAATGTCACAGACCAATATCCATCCATGTTCTACTGCTTTATCCTGGACATGAGGGTCACAGGGGGCGCTGTGCGTGGGGTCACACCCTGGACAGGTCTTCAGTCCAACACAGGCTTTTCTACTGTGTTTATTTCTCTCCTTCAGTGATAGAACCTGGTGCGTCTGACGAGGTTCAGCTGAGCCCATACTAAAATGTGACGCCATCAGGCTGCCGGTCACTAATTGGTCAGAGAGTGTCATGAGCGTGCGACGTCAAAGCCAACAATGTCCAACTGTCCAACAATGTCCAACTGTAGATCAACGTTAAACAGACTGAAAAATTGCTGTCAGACGTGTGTTCATCTGCAGCATTTAGCAGAGGAGTGAGGTGGATTTAGACCACGTTCACTTCAGTGACTGAAGAAGAAAGATGTGCTGAGATGACTCCGCCCACGGGGAGGAGCAGCTATGAAGCCCTGGAAAACCATAACAGACTGGGTTGAGCCGAGCTACAACTGTGTAGTTAGAAAGCACCAATAGAGACAAACAACCATTCTGTTTTTAGACTGTGGGAGTTTTTGCTTTACTGTCTTTACTACTAGTTAGTAATACTAGTTACCAGTGCAGTTACTGCGTCTCAGGGTTCATGTCTGTGGTCTGTCTCCTGTCCACAGTGTGAAGTGCTCCTTGGTCTCGTCACTGACATGTCTGTCGTCTGTCTGTCGTTGGACAGTCATGTGATTAGACGGACGTGATTACTCTCCTTTCATCATCCTTCGCGGTAGTTCACAGGCAGTGAGTGACATCATCTGTGATGTCACACAGAACATTAAAGGAACGCACAGACGCGGGTCCCACTGGCACACAGTAATGTGTCTTTGTTCAAAATCATCCATGACCTTTAGAGGACAGTGTTGTGGACAGACGGAAGCACAGACAGAACTAATTCATCAATCCTTGAATTAATAGAGAGATGGGGAGAAAGAAAGGGTGAGTGTTTATATTTAAGAAGTAGAAAAAGACGGAGAACTGTAAAGAAATGCCACAAACAGACGGACAGTTCGATGTAGTCATCGATGAGTCGCTGCAGTTCTAACACAGACCTTGTTATGTCTAATCATGAAGTATTGTTGTTTTTCACTTGACACTGTTCACATGAAAATGAACCCTAACAGAATCACGGGTAAGATACAAACCAACTGCAGTAAGGTTACAGATGTTTGTGTTTTACTGTCGTACAGTACAATGATCCTTACACCAGGGCAAGTCTCCATGTTTAACTCATAAATGAAGGAGGTGTCATTCCCACTTCAAAGTCGTCATCCGTACTAAACCGCAGCTTTCATCCATGACGTTGCATTACTGCCCTCTGGTGGAGGTAGAAACCCCGACATGAGCCAGTCTGTCATGTTCCTCTCTCTCCAGGTAGAATCTCTTTATAACTCACCTGTTTAACTAGTTCACTTAAAGAACCTGTTTTGTGTGTCTATTCTGAGTTTCAGTATCACTCTCTGCGTTTCATACATTTGCTTCGTCTGTGAAAACACTGAACATCGTCTGTACTTTTTATCCGTTCAGTCAAAGTTAAAGTGAGTCAACGAATGACAGGTTCAGGCTTCAAACATTCATCCATGAGTCGTTTGTTTCAGGAAATGTCAAAAAATATTGATCAGTGTTTGTCAAACTCTGGAAATTATGATGTTTTTGTCCACGAAGCAAAATGATTCAGTTTGAATGATTTCTATGTTTTATGGAGCAAAGGAAGCAGAAAATATTCATATTTCAGAAGCTCCGCAAGTCTACATGCCGATGTGCCCTTGGGCACGAAACTGAACCCCACGCTGCTCCTGATGCAGAACTGTAGTGTGAAGCAGCTTTGAGTGTCAATACGAGAGAAGTGATGAAAACATTAAATCAACTTTTTAATCATTTCAATACTTATATTTGGGACTCTGGAGGCCCTACCAGTCGCCAAAGTGTGGAAAAACAATACTCAGTCATGTTTTCGTGGTCCCCCTTAGTGTAAGTATAGGTGATAAAACACTCCATGTTGAATATCCTGAACTTATGATGGCAGCATGCGCATTTCACCGCGAATGTTACCGCCCACCAGTAAGTTTACTTGGAGAGCTCCACCTTAGCTCCACCTTGTCCCTGCGAGAGTGCAGGCGAGGGAGGAAGAGCGGTATTATGTCAACGAGGAGGGACAAGTGTGCTGTTGGTGGCTGCACAGTGGAGCACAGTGTTTTACAGAGGATTTTATATATGAAGCTAATGTGC
>NW_025321498.1:0-12540 GCF_019176455.1 Solea senegalensis
CACACACACACACACACACAAAGAGAGTGAGAGAGCTCTACTTGTTTTGGCAATGACCAGGTGCCACTTAGTAGAGCCTCTAAATGCCAGAATCATCCAAACACACCAGTGTGTTTCCTTCAGTGGGAACACAAACACGCCCTTCAATGGTTTACATGTCACAACATTCAAACCATGATCTGTGTATGACTGATTTCAGAACTGCACCCTTAAAACTTTTAAATATGAACATATATTCAAACTATTGCCAATGTTGATGAAGCCTTTTCAGCTCCACGCGACTGTCTTTGTGTCTCTCAGACCAAACAGTGACTGAAGAAACCAGATCACTCTGAGAGCACAGACCTCCCCGAGGCTTAAACACCTTTGTCACCTCAGTTTCACGTTCCAGCAGCTGAACTTTACCTGCTTATTACCATCTTATAGAAGCATGACACAATTCATACTGATCTGTGACCACGTCACTGAGATATTCACACGTGAACTTGTTCAATTCAACTTCACATGTTAGAATAGAATGGAATGGAATGGAATGGAATGGAATAGAATAGAATAGAATAGAATAGAATAGAATAGAATAGAATAGAATGGAATGGAATGGAATGGAATAGAATAGAATAGAATAGAATAGAATAGAATAGAATAGAATGGAATGGAATGGAATGGAATGGAATGCAATGGAATGGAATGGAATGGAATGGAATAGAATAGAATAGAATAGAATAGAATAGAATAGAATGGAATAGAATAGAATAGAATGGAATGCAATGGAATACATCGTATTGGTGTCCAGAAAACAACATTGGGTTTTTAGATAACTGGCAAAACTTCTGGGGGAAACCTGGTCTCATGAGGAGAGACGGCGTCCATCCCACTTTGGATGGAGCAGCTCTCTTATCTAGCAGCTTAGGGCATTTTATTAGAAACCCATGACAATCCAGAGTTGAGACCAGGACACAGAGTTGCAGTCTTTCATGCTTCTCTGTGCTTCTTTTCGAGCAGTCACCTATTAAAACCCCATAGAGACTGTGTCTGCCCCTCGACCTACTAAAGTAAAAACTAAAGTAAATAAAGTAAATAAACCAATAACAAACAGAAGAGGAGTTAGACATTCTAACTTAATAAAGATTAATACCAACAATAAAATAGAGTCAAATAATACCACTTTTAAATGTGGACTATTAAATATAAGGTCTCTCTCCTCAAAATCTGTTTTAATAAATGATCTTATCTCCGACAATTGTATTGATTTATTCTGTGTAACTGAAACTTGGTTACATGAAGAAGATTACGTCAGTCTAAATGAATCAACTCCACCCACTCATGCTAATACCCATATTCCTAGAAGCTCAGGCCGAGGAGGAGGAGTAGCAGCCATTTTTAATACTAGATTATTAATCAATCCCAAACCCAAACCAGGATATTCATGGTTTGAAAGCCTTATTCTTAATCTATCTCATCCTAGTTGTAAATCACAGAAACCAATGATGATAGTCACAGTTTATCGTCCACCTGCACCTTATTCAGAGTTTCTATCAGAGTTCTCTGAGTTCTTATCTGAGTTGGTGCTTAAAACAGATCAAATCATAATTGTAGGGGATTTCAACATCCATGTAGATGTTGACCGTGATAGTCTTAGCTGCGCATTTAACTCGCTGTTGGAATCAATAGGTTTTATTCAACACGTTAATAAACCAACTCATTGCCTTAATCACACCCTCGACCTTGTTTTAACTTATGGTATTGATATTGATAATTTAAACATAGTTCCTCAAAACCCTCTCATTACTGATCATTATTTACTCACATTTAACTGTTCAGTAATGAACTACAATAACATAAATAAGAAATACTGTCTGATAATAATATGAATACATTCAAAGAGACAGTGCAACCTTTATTTAACTCGGTGCCATATGTCAGTACATCTGAAGGTACCTTTTGTGATTTTACTCCCGCCCTCATAGATAACCTTGTTGATAGTACAGCAGCCTCACTGCGTACTACATTAGATTGTGTTGCCCCTCTGAAAAAGAAAGTGGTGAATCAGATGAGACGAGCACCATGGTTTAACTCCAATACTCGTGCTCTTAAACAGACGTTACGTAGATTAGAAAGAAAATGGCGTTCCAGTAACCTAGAGGAACTTCATATAGCCTGGAAAGATGGTTTTGTAGCTTACAAAAAAGCCCTACACAAAGCTAGAGTTGCCTATTATTCTTCTCTAATTGAAGAAAATAAGAATAATCATGTAGCCAGGCTGACACAGAGCCACAGCTCCACTGAACCATCTATTCCTTTAACACTGAGCAGTGATGACTTTATGAACGTCTTTGTGAATAAAATAACATCAATTAGAGAAAAAAATGGATCATCTCCTCCCTCATATTGGGACTGACTCATCTTCTAGCACAAGAGCTTTAGAAGCACCAGGTGCACAGTTAGACAGTTTCTCCCCTATAGATCTCCCTGAGTTAACATCATTAGTTTCATCATCTAAGCCATCAACCTGTCAGTTAGATCCTATCCCCACCAAACTGTTTAAAGATGTGTTTCCTTTAATTAACAGCTCTATATTAACTCAAATTAATCTATCCTTATTAACTGGATATGTGCCCCAAACGTTTAAAGTAGCAGTTATTAAACCCCTTCTAAAAAAAGCGACCCTTGACCCAGATATTTTAGCTAATTACCGACCTATATCTAATCTTCCCTTTGTCTCTAAAATCTTAGAAAAGGCAGTTGCCAATCAATTATGTGAATATCTGCGCATTAATGGCCTGTTTGAAGATTTTCAGTCAGGTTTTAGATTAAACCATAGCACAGAAACAGCACTAGTTAAAGTTAGTAACTCAGATAATGGTCTAGTCTCTTTACTTGTCCTGTTAGATCTTAGTGCTGCATTTGACACCATTGATCATGATATTCTACTGCAGAGATTGGAGCAGACTCTTGGTATCACAGGTGCTGCCCTCTGCTGGTTTAAATCATACTTATCTGATAGATTCCAGTTTGTTCACGTTAATGATAAAGCCTCACTACAAACAAAAGTTAATTGTGGAGTTCCACAAGGCTCAGTGCTTGGGCCTATACTTTTTACCTTATATATGCTTCCTCTAGGGAACATTATTAGGAAGCACAACATACACTTTCATTGTTATGCAGATGACACACAGCTATATTTATCGATGAGGCCGGATGAAATAAATCAGGTTGTTCAACTCCAGGAATGTCTCAGAGACATTAAGTCCTGGATGACCTGTAACTTTCTACTTTTAAACTTTTATACTTGGCCCTAAACACCTCAGAGAAAAACTTTCTGATCACATTGTCACTTTAGATGACATCACCCTGGTTTCCAGTTCCACTGTGAGGAACCTTGGAGTTACTTTTGACCAGGAAATGTCTTTTGATTCACACATAAAACTAATTTCCAGAACAGCCTTCTTCCACCTGCAGAACATTATGAAAATTAGAAACATTCTGTCTTTACAGGATGCTGAAAAACTAGTTCATGCTTTTGTTAATCCAGATTAGATTACTGTAACTGCTTATTATCAGGATGTTCTAACAAGTCTTTTAGAACCCTTCAGTTCATTCAAAATGCTGCAGCACGAGTTCTGACAGGAACTAGAAAGAGAGACCATATAACTCCAGTGTTAGCTTCTCTACACTGGCTCCACCCACAGTTTAGAATTCAATTTAAAATCCTCCTCCTCACGTACAAAGCACTTAATGGTCAGGCCCCTTCATACCTGAAAGACCTAGTCTTACCCTATCACCCTAACAGACCACTTAGGTCACAAAATACAGGTTTACTTGTGGTTCCCAGAGTCTGTAAGAGTAGAATGGGAGGCAGAGCCTTTAGTTACCAGGCTCCTCCTCTCCTGTGGAACCACCTTCCAATGACAGTTCGGGAGGCGGACACTCTCTCTGTATTTAAAGTTAAACTTAAAACGTTCCTTTTTGATAAAGCTTATAGTTAGAGCTGGTTCAGGAAAACCTGAACCATCTCTTAGTTATGCTGCTATTGAACTAAACTGCTGGGGGATTTTCCTGTGGTGCACGCACATTCACTCTCTCACACTCAGGATATGATTATGACTTTTTATATGTCATTAACCTTGTCTCTTTCTCTCCCTAGTTTGTGTCTTTCCTTCCTTCCCTCTCTCTCTCTGTATTCTCATCATGCAGGTTGCAGGATCAAGATCCAGTTTTCGAGGCTATGCTTATCATCACCATTATTATTATTTTGTAATTAAAAAGTCGATATCAGTAACTGTATAAACTTGTAACCTGATACAGTTGTTGTGTATCTGCTGCTGGTCTCCCTCTCTCTCTCTTCAGTCTCTACCTCATCTCCTTCTTGTCCTTTCTCTCCCCCCATTTTCTGTCCCCCACCTCTCCACTGTCCCCCATTTTTCCTTTCACCCCAACCGGTCGAGGCAGATGACCGCACATCTCTGAGCCTGGTTCTGTCAGAGATTTCTTCTTCTGTTAAGAGGGAGTTTTTTCTCTCCACTGATGCCTAGTGCTTGCTCATTGTGTGAACTGTTGTGTTTCTCTGCTCTCTTTGATGTTGTCTATGTACAGTGCCTTGAGATAATGTATGTTATGATTTGGCGCTATACAAATAAAATTGAATTGAATTGAATTGAAATCATGACGTCAAATATCTTTTCAGTTTTAATAATATTATTCACATTTAAGAAGCTGAAAAACCGATTAATCGATTATCAAAATAGATTCATTTAGTCATCGATTAACAATCGAATAAGCCTAACATAACAGCCCTACTGGTTACCTTCCAATGATTAATCATCCATTTTGGTGAAGCAATGTGTCATTAATATTACATGATAATAATAACTGTAAACAAAATAACACTAAGCTGGACACCAAGTCGACTCATAGCATTAAAGGCTATAAAGGCAATGCACGCACGCACGCACGCACGCACACACACACTAAGATTAGATTACATTTAGAACAAGACCTAAAACCTAAAACCACAATAAAGACACGTTAAAATCATTTAAAATCACTACAAAGTAGAACAAGAGTGAAAAATAGAGCAGTTCCAGTGACTCTGTGTCTGTGGTCTGGTTACTTTGTTACCCTTGTACCTTTGGCCAAAGGGACACAGTAGCACATCTCACACTGAAAATAAATGTGGGTTGCCACCAAATCTGGAATCCTGAATCCAAAAAGTGTTTGTTTTTTAGAGTTTTGCTCATTATAAGAAACATTTTTTGTGATGTCATGTGGGTAGTGGGTAGATTCTTCCCAAAATCCAACAGGAACATACTTGGGTAATTATCTACCATCACAAAAAACAGTAGACAGTAGACATGATGCTAACAGAAGGACAAACTTACCCATGGGTTAGGGTTAGCCTCCTGGATGAGAGGTGACACGTCATCAAGAACCTTACAACCTTACACTTTTGTTAACTATTTAATTCAATTGAATTTGTATAGCACCAAATCACAACATACACTATCTCAAGGCACTGTACATAGAGAGACGGAAACATTTACACTATTATATAGAGAAGAGAAACCCAGCAATTCACACAATGGACAAACACCAGTGGAGACAGAAAAACTCCCTTTTAACAGAAGAAGAAAAAATCAGACAGAACCAGACTCACAGATGTGCAGCATCTGCCTCGACCGGTCGAGGGGAAAGAAAATTGGGGGACAGAGGAGAGGAGGGGGAGACCAGGAACTCCTGAAACAGACAGAACCTTTCTGATCAGCTATGACATGTTTATAGAACTACAGTCATTTATACAAGCAGCAGCAGAGATTTCATTATACTGATATCAACTTTAATTATAACAATAATGACAACAATACCACTGCAAGTGATAATAATATCTTTGAAACTGGATCTGGATCCTGCAGCCTGCAAGATAAGGAGAGAGAGAGAGACCCCAGTTTTCCTTAACATTCCCAAACCTTTGATAATAACTATTGCTGTGTATGTTCTCCCTGTGATGGATTGGCGACGTGTCCAGGGTGTGACCCCACCATTCACCCTGTGTCAGCTGGGATTGGCTCCAGCGTGACACTGACCCTCATGTGGAGAATGAAGTGGTTGTTGATGAATGAAAGAATGAAACTGACACGTGGCTATTTTTATATACAGCAGGATATGAGATAATCACATGATCACCCAAACTAACTTGGATGTGATATATGTGCATGAGGAATGGAAGAAGATACTGTGTGTGTGTGTGTGTGTGTGAGAGAGAGAGAGAGAGTCAGTTCCATGCTCTGTCATGTCCACTCATTGTAACATTCAGTTCAAGTCATTTTTATTTATATCGCCCAACATCACAAACACAATTAGCCTTGAAATGCTTTACAGTCTGTACAAGTGACACCCTCTGTCCTTAGACCCTCTTTCTTCAGACCCTCTGTCTTTAGACCCTCTGTCTTTAGACCCTCTGTCCTTATACCCTCTGTCCTTAGACCCTCTGTCTTTAGACCGCCTGTCCTTAGACCCTCTGTCTTCAGACCCTCTGTCTTTAGACCCTCTGTCCTTAGACTCTCTGCCTTTAGACCCTCTGTCTTTAGACCCTCTGTCCTTAGACCCCCTGTCCTTAGACCCTCTGTTTAGACCCTCTGTCCTTAGACCAGACTTGCAGTAGGTGTCACATGTAGAGAAACAAGTTCAGCAGACTTCAAACAAAACATCACATTTACAACGAGAGTAAAGTGAAGATAGAGACCAGGAGTATTTCACAAAATGAACATGAATGATAATTATCATTAGCACTATTGTCTTCATCATCTCATCCAGGGTGTGACAGGACGCTTTCCCAATGCCATCTGGGATTGGTTCCAGCTGCTCATGTGACCTTCAGACAAAGACAAGTCATGGATGAAGGATTGAGGAAGATAATATCAATGTCAGCAGTAATGAGTAGTTTATAATATAAAGTAACTTAGTTATAGGTGTATTATTTGAGTTGTGGTGTTGAAGCTCTGGAAGGAGAGAGAGAGAGAGCTGCATAATGGCTGTTGGTCCAGCAGTCTAGGTCTATGGCATCATAAGTAAGTGATGGCTCAGAGTTCACTTGAACCAGCTCTAACGATGAGCTTTATTAACAAGTTGACCTTTAAATGATGGAAGAGTTTTTTCTGCCTCCTGGACCCAAAGTGGGAGCTGGTTCTTCAGGAGAGGAACTTGGTTGTTGAAAGTTCTGCCTCCCATTCTACTCTGAGAGACTCCATTTTCAGGCCTCCATTTTCAGAGCAGAGTGGTCTATTAGGGTAGTAAGGAATAATCATATCTGTGAGATATGACGGAGCCTGATCACTGAAGAGGAGGATTTTCAATTCTGTTCTAAGAAAACTTGTGTTCCCCAGCTGTGTACCTGCAGCTGGAGCTGATCTTGACCCTCGGTTGATGACTCAGCTGTTTTCTGCTGACAATAATGAAGATAAGGACACCTACAAACAAAGTACCTGTGAAGCCCATCATGAAGCCATACAAGACTGGCAGAAATACGTCCATGGGTCCCTTCATGTACGGGGGAACAGGCGCTCGCTCCACAATCAGGTCAAGGTCACGCCAACTCAGATCCCTCACAGTTCTTTTCTTGACCTTCTGACCTGCATCTTGTTTTGGATCCACTTGTACTGACGGGACGTTTAAAGAGCTCACATATTTGTGATAACCGTCCACGTAGCGCTTCAGCTTCAACACTTTGTCCTGATTGATGTTCTTCCCCACTTCAATGGCGATGTCACTTCTGCCAATGTGCTGCAAGGCGCGTGTGAGTCTGTCATAGTAGGTGTGGTCACCGTACTGCAGCAGCCACTCTGTGAGGGCTGCCTGACACTGAGCCTCACTGTCCACAAATAAAGATGTGTCTCTTTTGGTGCGAGGCTTAAGAGCTGATAGATTTTTTTTCGGTGAGAGGCGTTCAAGTCGATGGAATATATTTTCCTCCGGGTGGGAGAGAGTGCGTAGAAGATCTTCGCACTCCTTTACCGTCAGCATCTCCACTAATCGCTCCAGTTGATGGACACCGATGTCTTCTGCCACCGTGTCCTCTCCTCCAAGAGTTGAAGTCAGCAGTGGAAAGATGAAGATGAGACAGAGCTTCCAGCCTTTCATGTCAGCTGAAGTACTGTGAACGCGCTTCTTTCTGCGAGCAATTCACAAAGTTTCCCTGCAAAAGTCACAGTTGTAGAACATGGAAATGAAAGAAGTGTTCTTTTCTTCAAAGGAATCTTAAGGATTCCTTTGAATTCTAGGATTCTGGCATTTCTTCATGCAACTGGTCTATATGTAAGAATATGAAACACATCTTACTTCTAAATCTAACCCTTTAGAAGAAGCACTTTGAACTTCTGTGCTGACAAATTTATTCGAAGCTGAAGAGTGTTGAAAATCAACTTTGAGTTGTGTTTAAGAACTGTGGAGGGCAGCATTGCTCCTCTCAGTGTACAGCCTGCCGGGAAATATTATTATTATTAGAAGAAAGAGGAATCGGCATGGTTTACAATCACCAAACAAGAATGCAAGCTGCTGTTAAACCTCATAGAAAAAGAAAAAAACGAGAACTGTTTAAGTTGAAGCTGAACAACTGCAAAGTGCCATTAAACATCAACAAAAGAGATATTATGTGATGTAAATGGTGATGATAAACCACTTTTATGTCTGATGACAAAATACAGTGACATAAATCAACCTCACAAACTGGTACGAGTGCAGGTGCTCCTTCATCCCTCTCTTCCTCACACACTAGAGTGATCACGACAGGAAGCAGTTTTAGGTTCCATGCAATAACAGAGGAGGTAGATAACAAAAACTACAGCTAAGCACTGATGATATGACAGCAGCCAATGACAGAGCAACAGGGAACTGGGCTTGTAATCGAATGGTCGCCGGTTCAAATCCCAGGACAGATCCATGGCTGGTGTGGTACTGAGCAAGATACCTAACCACTTCTGGTCCTCATGGACTGCTCCTGCGCCGGTTTGTGTAATAAGAAAGGGTTAAATGCAGAGGTCAAAGCCACTATCAATAATTGGTGTGTGTGCAAATCAAACTCATTCTAATAAAGAGTCTGAGAATGCTCTGGCACACAGTGGGCAACACACACACACGCACACGCAGTGAACACAGTGCAGGAAACAAATGCAGCTTTCTCTTCTTTTACCAAGTATAATTTGGACCCCCCCCAGTTTTCTGTCTGGGACGGACGGCCTGTGGAGAGCAGTGAGTGTGCAGACCGTTAGCTTCAGTGAGTGTGCAGCTATATATATACATATATATATACATATATACATATACATATATATATATATATATATATATATATATATATATATATATATATATATATATATATATATATATAGATATACAGTATATCTATCTATCATTTTCATAAATCAATCCATCAAAACAAGCTTGGTTTGATGGAAGCATACATGTTTACATTGTGGTTTGGGTTTGAGACAGGAAGTTACTTGCACAGGTTAAAGGTAAAGTAAACCCCCTCTTAACTTTGCCAAATGCCTGATTTAAAAAAAAAAAAAAATGCCAAGAAGTGGTCTGAGAGCTGAGTGAGGTAAAAAGTAATGAAAATGCAAAGTATGCCTGTTGTTCTAAGATAGACAACTATCTACAACCTGACACTTACTGTATTTAAAAAGAAGGACTTACTAAGAAGTTTCAAATGATTATTCATAATATTTAAACAGTTCTGAATAATTTGTATTTGGGCTGTCATCATTTAATCAAAAAGTATATTATCAATCATTTTTATCGACCGCGACAGTATTTGAGACACGAGACGCGGCATTGGTTGATTTTCATGAAGGACATGCTAGACAGGCTAGTCCAATAGAAGCTCAGCCCCTTCCTTGATCTGCCCCTCCCTCTCCCAGGTTCCATTTGAGTTTGACTGGAACACAGCTTTGATGTGCATGTAAATATTCAGGTGGGATTCAGAGGAGGAGGAGGAAGGAGAGGAGAAAAGAGACGAGAGACCCAGCAGGGACAGATTGAGAGTGTGTGTGTGTGTGTGTGTGTGTGTGTGTGTGTGTGTGTGTGTGTGTGTGTGTGTGTGTGTGTGTGTGTGTGTGTGTGTGTGTGTGTGTGTGTGTGTGTGTGTGTGTGTGTGTGTGTGTGTGAATTGCCTTTATAGCCTTTAATGCTATGAGTAGACTTGGTGTCCAGCTTACAGTGTTATTTTGTTTACAGTTTACAGTTATTATTATTATCATGTAATATTAGTGACACATTGCTTCCCCAAAATGGATGATTAATCATTGGTAGGTAACCAGTAGGGCTGTTATGTTAGGCTTATTTGATTGTTAATCTATGACTAAATTCATCTATTTTGATAATCGATGAATTGGTTTTTCAGCTTCTTAAATGTGAATAATATCATTAAAACTGAAAAGATATTTAACATCATGATTTCCAGGTTTATTAAACACTGATCGACATTTTTCCACATTTTATGGACAAAAGAATACTCGATGAATCTCAAAATAAACAGCACATTTCATTAAACAATGAAAAGACATCTTTAGCAGTGTTTCTTTGACACTGCGGTCATCTCTCCCAAGATGAAAGTCTCTGTCACTGGTGAAAGAGCGTATCCATTTATAACATGGTTACTCTCTTATTTGCTTATGGAATGAAGAGAATTAGGGGAAATGATTGTACTTCTCCATGGTTGTCATCCCACGTCAGCGTCTGTGTTGTCGTCTCCATCAAAACGAATAAAACAGGTACAACACAAAATCGGAACTGCCAGGAAAAAACAAAAACAAAAAGTTTAAAATATTGCTTCTAAAAGTATGTTGGAAAATGAATTATATTTTAGATCAGATATGTTGAACTGTTTTGGCAGATTAGGGGTGAAGACTGTGGAGGGCAGCATTAACCTCTCGCTCTACAGCCAGAAGAAGAAGAAGTGGTGAGTTGTGTGGAGTAGACGTCTCATGTCTCCTCAGTACTTAGCAGACAGAGTGGTCTCCTCCGTGGACTGCACACTTGTGAGGACCCAGACACACTTTCTGTCTCACATTCATACACAACAAGATCTCATTCAGTGACAGAGTGTTTCCCAACATGTTCCAGACACACTGCAGCTCTGTGGTCACAATGTTACAGAATCAACAGTCACTCTTTTCTTTGGAGAACATGGGAACCCCCCTTATGCAATACTAAACACACACATGCACCCACTGTTGGCCAGAACCTGCATTATTGCAAGTCAGGCATATACTGTAGGAACATTCACAACATTTATATAAATCATGTAGAAATCTCAACTGAAGAGAACAGGAGCTCTCTGTAGAGTTTAGTCTGGGATTATTTAAAGGTCCAGTGGGTTAATTGGCAGAAACTGAATAAACTACCCATGCGTTGGTCTCTTTAAGTGTATAATTGCTTTAATATAAAAGTCATTTGGTTTTCATCGTCTTAGAATAAACCTTAACAAGTACTTGAAGAGAGGGTCTTTGACAGCAGTGTTTCTACAGTAGCCCGAATGGACAAACCAGCCCAGTGTGTGTTTAGTACATGAAACCGCAGTGTGAGTTGAGAATGATGACAGATGTGTGTGAGAAGTCCTTTGTTTGTTGCAATGTGCATTCTCACCATTAGATGTCACTAAGTTCATACCAGCCTGGTTCAGTGCCATCGAATTACACATCACTGATCACTGATGTGAACTCTATTTTCATCACTAATGTGAACTCTATCCACGTCACTGATGTGAACTCTATCCACATCACTGATCACTGATGTGAACTCTATCCACGTCACTGAAGTGAACTCTATCCACATCTGTGATTTGAACTCTATCCACGTTACTGATGTGAACTCTATCCACATCTGTGATTTGAACTCTATCCACATCACTGATGTGAACTCTATCCACGTCACTGATGTGAACTCTATCCACGTCACTGATGTGAACTCTATCCACATCTGTGATTTGAACTCCATCCACATCACTGATGTGAACTCTATCCACGTCACTGATGTGAACTCTGTCCACGTCACTGATGTGAACTCTATCCACGTCACTGATGTGAACTCTATCCACGTCACTGATGCGTACTCTGTCCGCGTCATTGATGTGAACTCTGTCCACATCACTGATGTGAACTCTGTCCACATCACTGATGTGAACTCTATCTTCATCACTAATGTGAACTCTATCCATGTCACTGATGTGAACTCTGTCCACATCACTGATGTGAACTCTATCTTCATCACTAATGTGAACTCTATCCATGTCACTGATGTGAACTCTATCCACATATGTGATTTGAACTCTATCCACGTCACTGATGTGAACTCTATCCACATCTGTGATTTGAACTCTATCCACATCACTGATGTGAACTCTATCCACATCACTGATGTGAACTCTATCCACATCTGTGATGTGAACTCTGTCCATGTCACTGATTTGAACTCTATCCACATCACTGATGGGAACTCTATCCACATCTGTGATGTGAACTCTATCCAAGTCACTGATTTGAACTC
>NW_025321499.1:0-54087 GCF_019176455.1 Solea senegalensis
ACCTGTGATGATGAACTCTGACCTGTGATGATGAACGTTGACCTTTGATGAAGAAGAACGTTGACCTTTGATGAAGAACTTTGATCTTTTATGAAGAACGTTGACCTTTGATTAAGAACTTTGACCTATTATGAAGAACATTGACCTTTGATGAAGAAGAACTTCGACCCATGAAGAACATTGACCTGTGAAGAACGTTGACCTTTGATGAAGAACTTTGACCTTTGATGAAGAATGTTGACCTTTGATGAAGAAGAACTTTGACCTTTGATGAGGAAGAATTTTGACCTGTGATGAAGACCTTTATGAAGAACGTTGACCTTTGATGAAGAAGAACTTTGACCTGTGATGAAGAACGTTGACCTGTGATGAAGAACGTTGACCTTTGATGAAGAACAACTGTGTACCAGCTTTGTGGAGACAGCAGTAAATCATCAGCCATGTTTGTTGTCATTCCAGAGTCAGTTATGCCTGAAGTTCACCGCAGTGACACCAGATTCAGCAAAGTCTCTGTTTGGATTCACAGGCTGGGAGCTCAGACAGACGCACAGCGCTGCCACCAACCAATCATCACAAACCTTCAGAAAGGAATGCAGCCGTCGCCCATTTATCGACCACGACCCCACTCTGACCCCTGTGTGTGTGTATGTGTGTAACGTGTGTGTGTGTGTTGATACATTCAGTACGCACAGACTCCAACACTAACAGGTGAGCAAATGCAATGCACCCTTGAATAAACTGCACATTTTTACAGCTTTGACAACACCATGTGTTTTTCTTTTGTCTGTATTTATGTACATTTTGTTATGTGTAACCCTTTTGGTGGAGCTACAACATATATAAGAAACTGTGGTGAACAAGTGCAATATAATTTATCTATGGCTAGTGAGATCAGAAGCTCTAGAGCCGACTACAGAGCCAAGGATGAACCAAACAACACACCAGGAACAACTCAGACACAGTATCTCTCCTTTGAGAAAGAACTCCTCTTCCATTTAATAGAACAGGGTAGGATGAATAGAAAACACAGTTACAGTGTATATAATATGTACAATTCTTACCCGGGTAAGTATAAAAATAAAAAATAAAAAATAAAATATAATTCACAGCTGTTTAAATAGTCTTTGGATTAAATGTTCAATTTAACCCTTAAATTATTATATTGTTTTTATTTTATGCCAATTGAGATATGTGAAGGTCAATGAGTGAAAGGTTATTTCAGCAGTGGTGGGCTAGGCCCTGCTGGCTGCTACACCACTGATCAATCATGTTTCTGATCTCCTTTGTGTGCACTTTTCACGGCAATCAGACAGAAAACAGTAAACGTGGCACGAGCCCTCATCTTGTTTGTTTGCACCTTCTCCATCACAACATGAAGTGGTGAATGTCCTGAGGACTGGGGGCGGTAACGTATTGTGTCACAGTGCTTCCACTGGTGTTATGCTGTGTGTCTCCTGCTCTATCTGCGGTTTTCTATCTGCTGTAACGATCGATCAACTGAACAAACACTCGTTTTATAGAATTGACTTTCACCCGCTACTTTTGCTTAAACGCTATAATTCACGTAGATTCACGTATGGTGTTTCTTTCTTTGCTAGCGTAACAAGTTAGCTTAGCAGCTATGGCTTGTCTCTCTCCCTCTCCTTCTCTCTCCTGTGTTATGTGCTACATGTTTAGTTGGTGTAGGTGGAGGCGAGGCTAGCTAAATCAGTTAGCCAGTCCCCAGTAGTCGGTGCGGACCACATAGCATTAGCTCCTTCAGCAGCTCCCGTGCAGCCGGGAGACAAACAGGGCAGCTGGGTGACTGTAGTGTTAAGCCTAAGAGTCCTGTCCACCACCAACCTGTTCACACCTCAAACAAGTTTTCCCCTCTCAGCACCACACAGACTGAGAAACCAACTCTGGTAATTGGTGACTCCATCCTGAGGAACGTGAAAATAGCGACGCCAGCGACCACAGTCCAGAGCGGGCGACATAGAGTCTTATCTGAAACTGCTGGCTACAGATAATCCTAAATTCAGTAAAGTTATTATTCACGTCGGCAGTAATGACACCCGATTACGCCAATCGGAGGTCACTAAAGTTAATGTTAAGGCTGTGTGTAGGTAACACAATCTATGTCTGACAACATAATCTTCTCTGGTCCTTTGCCCAATGTAACCAGTGACAAAGCTACACAAAGCTAGAGCTGCCTATTATTCTTCTCTAATTAAAGAAAATAAGAATAATCATAGATTTCTTTTCAGCACTGTAGCCAGGCTGACACAGAGCCACAGCTCCACTGAACCATCTATTCCTTTAACACTGAGCAGTGATGACTTTATCAACGTCTTTGTGAATAAAATAACATCAATTAGAGAAAAAATGGATCATCTCCTCCCTCATATTGGGACTGACTCATCTTCTAGCACAAGAGCTTTAGAAGCACCAGGTGCACAGTTAGACAGTTTCTCCCCTATAGATCTCCCTGAGTTAACATCATTAGTTTCATCATCTAAGCCATCAACCTGTCAGTTAGATCCTATCCCCACCAAACTGTTTAAAGATGTGTTTCCTTTAATTAACAACTCTATATTAACTCAAATTAATCTATCCTTATTAACTGGATATGTGCCCCAAACGTTTAAAGTAGCAGTTATTAAACCCCTTCTAAAAAAAGCGACCCTTGACCCAGATATTTTAGCTAATTACCGTCCGATATCTAATCTTCCCTTTGTCTCTAAAATCTTAGAAAAGGCAGTTGCTAATCAATTATGTGAATATTTGCACATTAATGACCTGTTTGAAGATTTTCAGTCAGGTTTTAGATTAAACCATAGCACAGAAACAGCACTAGTTAAAGTTAGTAACTCAGATAATGGTCTAGTTTCTTTACTTGTCCTGTTAGATCTTAGTGCTGCGTTTGACACCATTGATCATAATATTCTACTGCAGAGATTGGAGCAGACTCTTGGTATCACAGGTGCTGCCCTCTGCTGGTTTAAATCATACTTATCTGATAGATTCCAGTTTGTTCACGTTAATGATAAAGCCTCACTACAAACAAAAGTTAATTGTGGAGTTCCACAAGGCTCAGTGCTTGGGCCTATACTTTTTACCTTATATATGCTTCCTCTAGGGAACATTATTAGAAAGCATAACATACACTTTCATTGTTATGCAGATGACACACAGCTATATTTATCAATGAGGCCGATGAAATAAATCAGGTTGTTCAACTCCAGGAATGTCTCAGAGACATTAAGTCCTGGATGACCTGTAACTTTCTACTTTTAAACTTTTATACTCGGCCCTAAACACCTCAGAGAAAAACTTTCTGATCACATTGTCACTTTAGATGACATCACCCTGGCTTCCAGTTCCACTGTGATGAACCTTGGAGTTACTTTTGACCAGGAAATGTCATTTGATTCACACATAAAACTCATTTCCAGAACAGCCTCCTTCCACCTGCGGAACATTATGAAAATTAGAAACATTCTGTCTTTACAGGATGCTGAAAAACTAGTTCATGCTTTTGTTAATCTAGATTAGATTACTGTAACTCCTTATTATCAGGATGTTCTAACAAGTCTGTTAGAACCCTTCAGTTCATTCAAAATGCTGCAGCACGAGTTCTGACAGGGAAACCTGGACCATCTCTTAGTTATGCTGCTATAGAACTAAACTGCTGGGGGATTTTCCTGTGGTACACGCACATTCACTCTCTCACACTCAGGATTTGATTATGACTTTTTATATGTCATTAACCTTGTCTCTTTCTCTCCCTAGTTTGTGTCTTTCCTTCCTTCCCTCTCTCTCTCTCTGTATTCTCATTATGAAGGTTGCAGGATCCAGATCCAGTTTCCGAGGCTACGCTCATCGTCACCATTATTATTATTTTGTAATTAAAAAGTCTATATCAGTAACTGTATAAACTTGTAACCTGATACAGTTGTTGTGTATCTGCTCCTGGTCTCTCTCTCTCTTCTGTCTCTACCTCATCTCCCTCTTGTCCTTTCTCTTCCCCCTTTCTGTCCCCCACCTCTCCACTGTCCCCCATTTTCCTTTCACCCCAACCGGTCGAGGCAGATGACCGCACATCTCTGAGTCTGGTTCTGTCAGAGATTTCTTCTTCTGTTAAGAGGGAGTTTTTTCTCTCCACTGATGCCTAGTGTTTGCTCATTGTGTGAACTGTTGTGTTTCTCTGCTCTCCTTGATGTTGTCTATGTACAGACCTGAGATCATGTATGTTATGATTTGCTGCTATACAAATAAAATTTAATTGAATTAAAAACTCTTTGAAAAGTGTGTGATTGTAAAATCCATCAGACTTTTGAGGATGTAGCAGCACACACACACTGACAACGTCAACTGTCCTTGGTCACAATTATCTCACAATGTGACATATGACATGCATTAAATCACCACGATAGTTTCATGTTGGTTCATGTGGGACACACTAAATTCATAACATTTATATACAAATATATTTTTGTCAGATCCTTGGTTGAGTCTTTTATTGGAAACCAGATTATGAAGTTTTGTTTAATATTTGATAATTGCCCACATTGTCGTCCATTCAGGCAGAATAAGTGAAAACACCTGCGAGGATGGACTGTGTCTGTGTGTGTGTGTGTGTGTGTGTGTGGCTGGGCGTGGCGCCTCAATCTCACAGTTCATGAATGAATTGAACTCTTGAACTGTATGCTGGTATGTAACAGACTGTCAAAGAAGAATCTGTCTGAACAAGTTCATCATCAAAGTCAGTGACAGTCAACACATGTCAGCTGATCAACGACACAAAACATCAGTGAACAACGCACTTTGGAAATGTTTTCTCCTCCGTCACCGGTTACATTTTCTGACACTTCTGATTTCAGGTGACTTCTTTACACCTGCATCTGCACAATTACAAACACACAAGTTCTTCTTCAACTCAGTCAAACACACACATGGCAAGACATTGAGTCATGGTAGAGAAAGCAAGATGGCAGACAGTAGTTAGCATCAGCTGAAGGTGACTAAGGATTAACTTAACTATGGAGACTTATATTTAGTGTCATTTTGTTCTAAGATGGAATAACACTGAGACTTTTATTGTGAAAAGTGCTGGGCTGTGTTTTAATGCGTGACGAAGAGAAACTGAGACTTTTATTGTGAAAATGTGGGTTTGTGTTTTAGTGCGTGATGAAGAGAAACTGAGAAGAGAAACTGAGACTTTTATTGTGTAAAGTGCTGGGCTGTGTTTTAGTGCTTGATGAAGAGAAACTAAGAGTTTTATTGTGAAAAGTGCTGGGCTGTGTTCTAGTGCGTGACGAAGAGAAACTGAGACTTTTATTGTGAAGTGTGGGTTTGTGTTTTAGTGCATGATGAAGAGAAACTGAGACTTTTATTGTGTAAAGTGCTGGGCTGTGTTTTAGTGCTTGATGAAGAGAAACTAAGAGTTTTATTGTGAAAAGTGTGGGGTTGTGTTTTAGTGTGTGATGAAGAGAAACTGAGACTTTTATTGTGAAAATTATACAAGTAAAATGACACAGTTAAATAAATAGTCATAATTGTATTTAACCGCAGTCATTTGAGTAGATGTAATGTGTTACACTTCCTGTATTTTATTTTGTAAAGGTTGATGCCTGAGGCCTGTTCACTGCATGTTACTGAGCAAACGTGTACAAACATGTGATGAAGACAAAAGTGTAATTTAAACATTTTTCTTCCTGTAAACATTTTCTTTTTCCTCCTTCTGCAGGAGAAACCAGGAAGGTCAGAGGTCATGGCCAGCCTGGGGCCGTCTGCCTTGGTCAAGGACACTTCAGCAGGAGAGTTGAACTGGTGACCTTTGACTTTCAGACAGTGAACACCAGGAGGAGAAGTTGTTGTGTTTGTCTCCTGGAATGTTGACAAGAACAGATGTTTGAGTGTGTGTGTGATAATTACCACGTCTGACCAACGTCGTAATTATCGCCTGAGTAGCTCCTCCTTCTCTTCCTCCTCCTCCTTTTTAAAATCTGGGGCTGCTTCAAAATAAAGTAAAGATAAAAAATGTGATAATTCATGTGTTTATGGACTTTTATTTTAAAAATGGTCATGTGATCATCAGGTGGACAGAGATCATTTGTGATACATTAGCGTCCTGTTTGTCTGCCCAGCAGACTCCGCCCCCTCGTTTAAGGAAACAATTACTGATGTTCAATCCGAGCCCCGCGGGTCCACAGAGGTCACAGGGTCACGGGGTCACGTTCAGGCAGTGAACGGGAAAACACGGCCTGTTCCTAAAAAAATAACTCAATTAAATATCAGCCGGAAGGTTGTTGTTGTTGTGGTGACATGGTGGTGGCGCTGTTTCATTTTAAAAAGCTCTGTTTTTCTCCTCTCTCTGGTCATAAATACAAACTGTGATTATTACTGGATACAAATATGACGATACATTCACAGCTCCCTGCTCAACAGTTAAGGGGAAACTTAAGGGAACCTTAACTGACAATAAAGTGAAGTGATACGAGTATCAGTTCATCAACTTTAGTCTGTTTCATGATAATTATCTAATAACCATTTTATAGCATTGTTATTATTTCTGGCATGGCTGTGAATCAACTTAAACAAATACATGAATTTCTCATTTTTGTTGCATAATTGAAAAGAAGACACTTGACAAAGGCAGATTTTTGTTTTTGCCCATCTTCTATTTTCCTCCAGCAGCTCCTTGTGAAACACAAGTGAAACATTAAAGACTCCTTAAAGAGGAGAAAGTGCTGTCTCCTTCCACAGATCATTTAAAGAACACATTTAAACAGTGAAGCTTTTCTAGTTTCTATCAGTGAAACAACAGAAAATCTACGTCTGCATTTTAAATACAGCTTATTCATATTAATGCTACTTCATTTGATACACATCATGAGTATTATTATCATTATTATTATTATTATTATTAGTATTATGTTAAGGATACACAGTTCAGCACATTCATACACACACACACATACAGAGGAATTTCTACATAAAGAAATCAAGTCCACGTTACATCAGTGTCTCTGTAGTTTCCTGTTGCATTGTGGGAATGAGACCAGTCATAAGAAAAACGTTGATCTTTGCACCTGTTTCACCAAAACTGAGAACGAGAGGGGGCGGAGTCACAGTGTTTCCATAGAGACGGCGTTGATGAATCTTGATAGTTCAGGTTTGGTATGAGACACTGACGTCTTCATCTATTCTAAAGACAGGATGTCCTCTCTGCTGGCGGCCATGTTTCTACTGAGCGTGAGTCTGCATGTGTCAGACTGGTTCTCAGCAGCAGGGGGCGCTCACAGCACAGTCCACTCTGACCTCACACGACCTCAGTTGATTCGCTGCGCATCTTCACTTGCACCCGTTCACTGCTCTCCACTTCACAAAGTTCTTCCTGTGCAGTTCATCTCCATGGAAATTAAAGTAGGCGTGTCCTGCTCAGGTCTGGATGCTTTAACCAGAGGCAGACTGAAGGTGTGCGCGGTTGTAGGTGAACCGTACGTGCAGTCCGTTCACCGGGTGGACGATGGGGACGGTCTGCATGGTGGGAAACGTGTCGGTGGTCAGAGTCCAGTCACACGAGGCCGTCAGCTCCACGGCCAGAGTCTTCAGGATGATCTGAGCCAACTCCCGCCCAACACAGCTGCGCACGCCGCCACCGAATGGCACGTAGCTGAACCGAGACGCCCGGCTCTCCTCCCGCTCTGGACCAAAGCGATCTGGGTCAAAGGCTTCAGGGCTCTGGAAGACCGTGGCAGTCTCGTGGGTGTCCCGGATGCTGTACATGACACTCCAACCTTTGGGGATTTGGTAGCCCTGTGAAATCACAACAGAAATCGAATATGAAATCACAACAGACATCAAATATGGATTCCTGCAGCTTTGATGAAATAGATGAGACATAATATTTCATTTCCACTCACGTCTAATTCAAACGTCTGCAGAGCCGTGCGATAGCCGCCTGACACCGGCGGCAGGAAGCGGAGAACTTCTTTGACGACACAGTCGACGTAACGCAGCTGACTGAGTTTATCGAGGCTCAGATACGGAACGTGAGACCGAGACGCAGGAACACTCCCACACACTTCATCAGAGGAGCCGTCACTGCTCTGAGGTTCGTAGCCCAGACCCTCGGCCTCCAGCTCCACTCGGACTCGCTCCACCACCGTCGGGTGACGGAGCAGCTGCAGGACCAGCGACGTGGAGGCGCTGGCTGTGGTGGAGTGAGCGGCGAAGATCAGCTCCACGGCCGTTTCCTGAAGAAAAGAAAAGAAAATGACTCTGATGATTTTAAACATGAACGATCACGTCATAAAAGAAAGAGTCAGTACCTTCAGCTCCTGGATGGTCAGCCGCTGCCCGAGCTCTTTAGCGCTGGACAACATGTAGTCGAAGGCGTCGTGGAAGTCGTCGTCCGCCTGCTGCTGCTCCAGCTTCTCCTCGATGATCTTCTCCATGTGAGTGTGTAGGATTTCTCTGGCTTTTATTCCCTGGACACAGAAGCAACATTTGAAAGGAGACACAGGACGAGGACAACTGAAACACGACGCCGACGGTCAACCCCACGTCCACCTCCACCCCTCACCTTGCGAAGGCCACTGAGCGGGGCGTCGAATGGCAGCGAGAACAGGTTGTTCATCAGCTGCTCAAAGATGCGCGCCAAGTAAACCACGCGTTCCTCCTCCAGCTGCAGGCCCAGCAGAACGCTAGCGGCGATGCGGAACGTCAGCGACTTTGCGGCGCTGTAGACGTCGACAGCGCCCGGCGCCGAGCACCACTTGGCGATTTCAGATTTGACGACGTCCTGCAGCCGGGGCAGGTACGACTCCAGAGCCCCACGGCTGAACACTTTAGCCAGCATCTTCAAAGAGTTCAGGAAACGAGAGGAGTCGTAAAAAAGTAATCGCCTGCAACAGCATCATCAACATGTGACGTAGATATCGTAGATTTTGTAACACATACAATGGTGTCTTTGCATACGGCCCCACCAGAGGGCGCTACTGTGCAGGGGAGCACTATAAGCTTTTCCTGTGTCAAAAATGTTAATAATAAATTCAACATTGTCCTCAATGAAATGTTTGCAGTTTTCATTTGAGGAACGCGATTTCCTCTGTAGACACTTTATGTTGCGTAGTTGTGCCTGATGCTGTGTGTGGGGCACAGTCGAGATAACCCTGCGCCTGCAGGTGCATGTGCGCGCGTGTGTGTGTGTGTGTGTGTGTGGTTCACGCCTTGAGTTGTGGCTTTGTGTCTCTATTGTTGTCACGTCGTTGTTTGGATCTTGAGTATTTGACATTGTGAGATTTTATTGATTGCTATGATACTATGTGTCATGCGTGATGTCATGGTTGAGCTGCAGGTGCTGTGGTTGTTGTTGTGAGGGAACAAGACAGTAATATGTGGTTTTTCTGGATCATATTATAAGATTTTCCTGCACCAAAATCGCCACCAAACACAAGTATTGCTTTTATGACTGTGGTAAAAATGCATCTTTGCTGGCAGCCATGTTTTCAGTTTTCACTGTTTCTCAGCAGCAGGGGGCGCTCAGTGAGCGCAGGGACTGTGAGTCACTGATTCAACCAAAGTTTTGTTGGTTTATTGTTTGCTTTGAACCAGAATAATTGAATCACCTTCATATTAGACATGTGTGCGTCACATGTCTAATGTGTTTTAGATGATGAGAAACCTCATTATTGATGACCTTCGTCTCACCTTCCTCTTCCTCTTGTGAAGGTCACCAATGGAGTTGACCAGCGTGTTTGGTCCCAGGATGATTCGGGTGCTCTGTGGCCACTGTGTGCAGACCACGCTGTGTTCACCCACGAGAATCTTACGGATGTTCTCGGCACCGGTCACTCGCACCACGGGCTTCCCCAGCAGGTGAGTCTTAAACACGTTACCATGGCGTTTGCGACGAGACACGTGGAAGTTAGAGCCCTGGAGACAGACAGACACACAGAGAGAGAGACAGACAAACAGAGAGGGAGATTTGGATGACGAGGAGGACGTTTTTGGTGTCAATGCTGTAGTTTGTAACTTTTTCAATTAATCAATGTCAATGATTAGTTCCCATCTCGTGTCTGTGGAGACATTTCCTCACTTCCTGCACTGCACACAGGAAGTGCTTAATTTTTTTGTGGAGACAGAGAAAACAGGTTCAGAAAAACTTTTAACATCACGATAAATAAGCAAATGAAGCTCCGCCTTCTTTAACTACATCACAAAGAGTCATGTAGAAAATATTTAACGTTAATGTAATATAGCATTATACGTAAATATTTAGAGTAATATAGTGTTACACAGCATATATTAGAGTAGTATAGCGTTATACAGTATATATTAGAGTAATATAGTATTATACAGTATATATTAGAGTAATATAGTGTTATACAGTATATATTGGGTAATATAGTATTGTACAGTATATATCAGAGTAATATAGTATTATACAGTATATATTAGAGTAATATAGTGTTATACAGTATATATTGGGTAATATAGTATTGTACAGTATATATCAGAGTAATATAGTATTATACAGTATATATTAGAGTAATATAGTGTTATACAGTATATATTAGAGTAATGTAGTATTATACCGCATACATGATATTACTCTATACATTAGAGTAATATAGGGGTGGAGTGGCTCAGTGGTTAAGACCGGCACCCTATGTGCAAAAAACATCATGGTCGCAATGGTCGCAAGTTCATTGTACTCAATTCCATTGTAAGTCGTTTTGGATAAAAGCGTCTGCTAAATGTAATGTAATGTAATATCATGTAATAGGTCAGTAATAACACCTGAGAATTGAGAAAGGATGCATTTTAAATGACATGATAATTATTGGACTAATGAATAATTCATTCATTCACCTTCTGTTTTTAATCATATTTATTGGCTGATTATTATTTATTAATAATGACACATTCTGTTTATGTTATAACTTCTTTAATAACCTGTTTAATGTGTTTAATATTTACATGTTACATTACATGTCATTTAGCAGACGATTTTATCCAAAGTGACTTACAATGGAATTGAGTAGAAATCAGCCAGGAGTGGAACTTGTGACCATTGCGACCATGATGTCTTTCGCACACAGGATACCGGTCTTAGCCACTGAGCCACTCCACTCCACTATTTAGTTAGTATTATTATTATTTCTATAGAAGAACATGTAGATACATATTTCTGATACGTAATCATTAGTCTATTACCTTCATATCACAATATTATGCTACTATGTTGTGATGTCATCATTTTCACACTTCTGCACAGTCATTCATTCACTTTCTGCCATTGTGTCCTAAACATGGAAGTCGTAGGGGGTGGAGCCAATCCCAGCTCACTTCAGGTGAAAGGTCATCACAGGTCAACCACAGACACACACAAACACACACACACTGTTCTCAATTCCCAAGTGTGCAAGGACGTGCACACTTGGGAATTACGACTGGACTACACACATGAAGATGAAGATGATGAAGATTAAGAAGATGAAGATGAAGGGTGACTCTCACCTGCAGCAGCCAGTGGAAGGTCTCTCCCACCAGTGGCCAGCCCATGGACCCCGTGGGCAGCGGAAGTTCACTCTCTCTGTCGCGGCTCAAATTCCAGCGGAGATTCCACAGCTGTCGCGTGACCGTCAGCAGCACGAGTACGAGCACGAGCGACGAGAGCGCGCCGGCCATGGCGGAGAGCGCGCCCAACTGAGCCACAGGAAACATGTGCACTTCCACTTCACCATCCACCTGTGTGTGTGTGTGTGTGCGCGCGCGTGTGCGTGTGTGTGCGTGCGTGTCGGCTCAAACACTGCGTGACCGTGTGCGTTAAACTCCTCCTTCTTTTTCTTTCAACTTTGACCTGAAACAAAATGAAGAGTTGGTTTAGTTTGAATTTTAACTGAGAATAAAACCACATGTTTGTTACGATTAGAGATGAAGCGCGCGCACATACACACACACGCGCACAGCCGCAGACACGCGCGCACACACATTGTTACTCTTTTAATCAGTGTATTTATTTAAATGAAATAAAGTTTGGTTACAGAAGATTCATGACGTCATCACAGGTGGGATTTCCTCTAGTCAGAAAAGTGATGAACTAAACTAAATATGACTAAAGTTTATTTTCATCACTTGATTAATCCGTTTGTTTTGTAAAAAAGAAAAGACTATTATTTTGTATTTTATTTAAAAAAAGAACATAAAATATTATAAGATAAAAGCTGAAAAACTTAACCTTTTAACGTGTTTATTTTATTTAGGCCGCAGAAATAAATCTGTTACTAAATGGAACACCAGGGGTTTTTTTATTTCTTAAATATGAATATTTTCTGGTTAATTTGCTCCATAAAACAAATAAATCATTCTGATTAATATTTTTTAAATTTTATGCACCAAACTCACCGATTTCACAGATAACATAATAATTAACTTCTGATCATTATGGTCTATTCATTTATTTATCAAAACTGGAAGGAAATATTATTATAGTCTCCTGTCTTATAATATACTCAAGGAAATATTGGTTGTTTATTTTTCTACTCTCAACAGAAAATATTCACAGAATTTTTAACAACACGTTTCAACTCGTTTATTTTATAAAAAAACAAAAAAACACTGAGCGTCAATAATTCACTATTGAATCCTTGGTGTGAAACAATGATCAAATAATTGTGCTGTGAGTCTATGAGACAGAGACTATTTTCTTCTCCTTTTCTCCTTTTTCTCCTTCTCCTTTTCTCCGTCTCCTCCTTTTCCTTTTCTCTTCCTTTTCCTTTTGTCCTTCTCCTCCTTCTCCTTCTTCTTCTCCCTTTCTCCTTCTCCTTCTTCTTCTTCATGAACACTAAGTGTCAACTATTCCAAATAGTTTTACAGGTTTACATGCAGCGGCTTGTCTATCAGCTCCTGCGCTTTTATAGAAACTACAGTGAGTTCACAGCAGCAGCGCATCACACACACACACACACACACACACGCTGCGCTTCATCTCACAGAGACTTGAATCTTTTTCTGCACCAAAGCTGCTGTGTGTGTGTGTGTGTGTGTGTGTGTGTGTGTGTGTGTGTGTCAATTATAATAACAGTAATTACAATAATTGTAATGATGACAATAAAAAGGGCTGCTGTCCTCAGTGAGGCGGTAAACACACACACAAACACTCACTCACTCACTCACTCACTCACACACTCACTCACTCACTCACCTGAACGCTGAGTCCCGTCAAAGATCCCCGACAGTCGCTGCGGAGCTCCGACTGTCGGGGATCTTTATAAATACAAGTGCCGTGACGTCACCCTCTGACGGTGACGTCACGGTGGGCTCGTTCTTTCAGAGAGAGAGAGAAGTTTGGAGCAGAGACGCCGGTGTCTGTGTGCGTGTTTGTGATAGACTCAGTGATCAGCTGCAGTATTTGTTCTGAGTTGTACAGCAGATTATATTATTATTATTACTATTATTATTAGTATTATTGTTGTTATTATTATTATTATTATTGTTGTTGTTGTTGTTGTTACTATTATTGTTGTTGTTGTTATTATTATGATTACTGTTATTATTATTACTGTTGTTGTTATTATGGTTATTGTTATTATTATTATTATTATTGTTGTTATTATTATGCTTATTATTATTTTTTATTATCACTATCATCATAATTATTATTATTGTTGTTGTTATTATGATTATTGTTGTTATCATTGGTGTTATTATTCTTATTATTGTTATTGTTGTTGCTAGTAGTTTTATTATTATTGTTGTCATAATTATTATTACTATTGTTGTTGTTGCTATTATTATTAGTGTTATTATTATTACTATTGTTGTTGCTATTATTATTGTTGTTATCATTGTTATTATTATTATTATTGGTGTTATTATTCTTATTACTATTGTTGTTGCTATTATTATTGTTGTTATCATTGTTATTATTATTATTATTGGTGTTATTATTCTTATTACTATTGTTGTTGCTATTATTATTATTGTTGCTAGTAGTTTTATTATTATTGTCATAATTATTATTACTATTGTTGTTGTTGCTATTATTATTAGTGTTATTATTATTACTATTGTTGTTGCTAGTAGTAGTATTATTGCCATTATTATTATTACTATTGTTGTTGTTGCTATTATTCTTATTATTGCTGTGTTGCTATTATTATTATTGTTATTGTTGTTGCTAGTAGTATTATTATTAGTATTATATTATAATCATTATTATTACTTTCTCAGGCTGAGCTAATAAAGGAACTGTCCAGGGTGTGACCCCGCCTATTGCCCTATGTCAAAACACAACACAACAGACAACTGAAGTGAACTGAGGGGTATTCCAGAAAGCAGGTTCAACAAACTCTGAGTCTATCCCTGAACTCTGAGTTGACTTACTCTGAGTCGGGAAACTCTGAGTATCCGGTTCCAGAACAGCTGATCTGAGTTAGTTCAATCAACTCTGAGTATGTTAACCTCGAGGTACGCGCGTGCACAACCACTATAAAAAGCCATCATCAATGGAGCCCCGATACCACGAGTCACCATGACAACCGAGAAAAAAAAAAGATCAACTTATTTCAGTGCGAAGGAGTTTGAGATCCTTTTGCTGACCTACGGAGAATATGAGCACATATTTCGCCGCGAATGCAACACAGCTGCAGCAGCGAAGGAGAGAGAGACCGCATGGGAGAAAATTGCTGCCCGAGTCAACGCGTAAGTTTGAATGTACTATTCCATTGACGTAACATTCAACCGTAAGATCGTACCATAGCCTATAGTTATGTATATATGTATATATATGTATATGTGTGTATATATATACACGTATATGTATATGTATATGTATAAATATATATATATATATATATATATACATATACATATATGTGTATATGTATGTATGTGTGTGTATATGTATGCCTCCTTTTTAACAAATATATATCCACCCACCCAACAGTTGTGGATGGTGTAATCTGCCTGGTTCAGCCTCCGACTGAAACAATTGTTAACCCTGCAGCTGTAAGTATTCCATACTCAGATCTTGCCTCAGAGGACTTGGTCAATGCTCCCCGGGCGCTACTCAGTGTGGCAGCCCACTGCTCCTAACTAGGATGGGTCAAAATGCAGAGGAATACTTTCCCTAAGGGGATTAATAAAAACTAACTTTAACTTTAACTTTAGTTCAAAGTATTCTGAAACAGTATCTTTTCCTGCATCACAGGAGGAGGAGGAGGAGGAGGAAGAGGAGGAGGAGGAGGATGATGATGAGGAAACGCTGTCTGCTGCCACAGGGAGAGATCCGGAGGGGCCTACTGAAGTGTGTCTTAATATTATGTATAGCTACTGGCACTGCTCTACCCATTCATATTCATTTACATTCTTGAGTGGAATTTGGAGTTTGACATGTACACTGAAGTGATGAGCATAGATAATGGACAAACTAGCACATTCTTGTCCTTCAACAGAACATGGCTGGGCATCACCATGAGGAGGGTCCATCAACTTCTAGAGCACAGCTTGACACAGTGAGATTTTCGGTCAATACCATGTTAAATCTGTATGTAGAACTGCAGGAATTAAATGTCGTCCATATGTTTCCGAGTTGCCGGTAAAAGAGTTGTACAGGGTGCACCTAATGAAAACCATTCAAAAAACCGAGAAAGAAATGGTGTACCTGGACCAGCAAATCAGAAAAACAGACTTGTAAATTCTATTAGTTGAACGCCAGTTGAGGTGGGTGCATTTTGAAACAGGTGAATATGTGAAATATGTTAATAGTTGGAACTATATTACAAATCCTGACTGTTGCTTTTGTACTTTTAGGGAATAAAGAAGAACCAAATCACATGTGAATTTGTCTTTTATTTTTAATCAAAACGTCTAATCTGGGTCGGAAGATTCTCTCACGACGTAATGCATTTCTAATCAATACGGCTTCGATGTCGATTGGATTTCTAATGAATGGGCAATCCATGTCTAACTGCTTTCTTCGTGTGGGAGGAGACAGGTAGAAACTCTGGGTTTCTTATAGTAAACCTGCCAGCGAGCAGGTTATGTTCACAGAGTAAGTTACCGCAGTAACAGACCCAGAGTTTAAGTTACCTCTCTTTCTGGAACGGATAACTCAGAGTTTCCCTCATCTCAGGGTTAACAAACTCAGAGTTCTCACATAACCCGCTTTCTGGAATACCCCTCTGGACTGGACTGGACTGGACAGCTTGGTGGAAACAGGTCTTTGATGTCAGTGATGTCTGTGAACTGTCGTGAAAGGCAGCAGGCTCCGCCTCCACAGGGCGTCACCACTGTTCCATCTCCATTACTGAAGCTTTTAAAGTTCAGGGTTAGGATTAGTGGAATGGTCCTTTAAGTGTGTGTGTGTGTGTGTGTGTGTGTGTGTGTGTGGCAGCGTGTGTGTGTGAGAAGTGCATTGTGTGCGTGTGTGGGTGTAAGAGAGAGAGCAGTGTGTGTGCATGTGTGCGTGGTGTGTGTGAGTGCGTATGTGTGTGGAGTGCATTGTGTGTGCGTGTGTGGTTGTGTGTGTGTAAGAGAGAGAGCAAGTGTGTGTGTGTGAGGTGTGTGTGTGTGTGTGTGGGAGAGAGCAAGTGTGTGTGTGTGCGAACAAGTCTATGTGTGTGTGACAGCAAGTGTGTGTGTGTGAGGGAGCAAGTGTGTGTGTGTGAGGCGTGTGTGTGTGTGTGTGTGTGAGAGCAAGTGTGTGTGTGTGTGAGAACAAGTCTATGTGTGTGTGACAGCAAGTGTGTGTGTGTGTGAGCAAGTGTGTGTGTGTGAGAGGCGTGTGTGTGTGTGTGTGTGTGTGAGAGCAAGTGTGTGTGTGTGTGAACAAGTCTATGTGTGTGTGACAGCAAGTGTGTGTGTGTGTGCGAGCGAGAGAAAATACTACATTTAAATGTTTCCATTCAAACTCCTCCTACATTCAGACAAACAATGCAAACGTGTAACCACGACAACACTGTTAAAGCTTCATTTAAACTTACAGCAGTCATGTCATGTGATATAAATGAGCAGAACACTTTGTGTCTTTGGATCAACCATCGCTCTGATTGCCTTCTTTTATCTTTAAAATCTCTTCCTCAGGTTTATCCTTGAGGGTGGAGGGCACAGTGGGCACAGTGGTTAGTAGTGGTGAGCACTGTTGCCTCACAGAAAAAAGGTGCTGGGTTTGACCCCCAGGGCAGCAGAGGTGGGGGGCACCAGGACTACCGGTGCTCTGCTTCCTTATCTTTCATTCGGAGCTCCCCGTCGAGTCGGAACGCCGGCGTATCGGGTGTTTGGGCCGGGGCGAAGGGTCGTGACCTCTGTGAGGAACAAGGGCTACTGTTCTGCTCCAGTCGAGCCTTGTAAAGAGAGAGAGGGAGGGAGGAGAGCCGAACACCCCGCACACACACACACGACAGGGACGTAATGATATTAAATGTTATGATACAATGAAAAGGTCTGATATTATTGGGCAGTTGATCATGAGTGAGATTCTGACTCTTTTATATTGTGAATAATAACTTTGTGTCATGTTATCTTCACAAAACCAAACAAAACTTATTTGTGTCACATATCTGCTACATTGAGGCAGAATCATGAGAATAATAACAACAAAAGTTTCATACTACACTTTAAATTGAAGGGCCACACGGTGCTGTAATGATTAGCACTCTCGCTTTGCAGCGAGAAGACCCGGGTTCGAGCCCCGGGTGGAACAAGGGCCTTTCTGCATGGAGTTGGCATGTTCTCCCCGTGTGCGCGTGGGTTCTCTCCTGGTTCTCCGACTTCCTCCCACAGTCCAAAAACATGCAATGTGGGGATTAGGTAAATTGGACACTCTAAATTGACCATAGGAGTGAGTGTGAGAGTGAATGGTTGTTTGTCTCTATCTGTGTGTGGCCCTGCGATGGACTGGCGAACTGTCCAGGGTGTACCCCGCCTATCGCCCCATGTAGCTGAGATTGGCACAGCACCCCCAACACGTCACACTGATCACAGACAACACGTCACACTGATCACAGACTGATCACAGACACTGATCATAACACACTGATCACAGATACAAGTCACACTGATCACAGACAACCACATCACTATATCACAGATCATAACGTCACACTGATCACATCATCACAGACAACACGCCACGTCATGATCACAGATCACACTGATCACCACACAACACTCATCAGATCACAGACAACGTCACTGATCTGAACAACTGATCTCACACACATGCGACACTGATCACAGATCACACACTGATCTGATCACAGAATCACAGGTCACACTGATCACAGACAACACGTCACACTGATCACAGACACACTGATCGATCAACACATGATCTGACATCACAGATCACACTGATCACAGACATAACCGTCACACTGATCCCACCTGATCACAGAGATCATCCACTGATCACAGACATTGATCACAGATACAATACATCATCACACTGATCACAGATACAACACACTGATCACAGATCACCACTCACACAGATCACAGATACAACACGCACACTGATCACAGACATGATCACACTGATCACGAGTCACACTGATCACAGATACAACACGCGTCACACTGATCACAGATGTCACACTGATCACAGACAACACAGATCACACAACACGATCACAATAACATCACACTGATCACAGATACAACGTCACTGATCACAGATATAACCGCCACACTGATCACAGACATAACCGTCACACTGATCCAACCGTCCACTGATCACAGATACAACCGTCACACTGATCACAGACAGCGTCACTGATCACAGACACACTCTGATCACAGACAACCGCCACACTGATCACAGATACAACACGTCACACTGATCACACAGAACATAACTCACACTGATCACAGACATACACACTGATCGACATAACACACTGATCGGACAACGTCACACTGATCAGATACAACCGTCACAACATCAACACACTGATCACAGACATAACCGTCACACTGATGATAAGCACACTGATCACAGACACGCGTCACAGATCAACGACAGATACAACACGTCACACTGATCACAGACATCACACTGATCACAGACAGACATCACAGACACGCCACACTGATCACAGACATAACCGTCACACTGATCAACAGTCACACTGATCACAACACGACGATCATAACGTCACACTGATCACAGACATAACACGTCACACTGATCACAGACAACACGTCACACTGATCACAGACATAACACGCACACTGATCACAGATACAACGTCACACTGATCACGACACAGCACACTGATCACAGCTCACACTGATCACAGACAACCGTCGCACTGATCACACAAACCGTCACACTGATCAGCGTCACATGATCACAACGCCACACTGATCACAGACATAACCGTCACACTGATCACAGATACAACCGTCGATCACAGACATAACACACTGATCACAGACAAACACACACTGATCACAGACAACCGCGTCACACTGATCACAGATGATCACAGACAACGCACACTGATCACAGATACAACACGCACTGATCACACGCCACACTGATCACAGACATAACACGTCACACTGATCACAGATAAACCGTCACACTGATCACAGACATACGTCACACGATCACAAACTGTCACACTGATCACAGATACAACATCACACTGATATCACCCACAGACATAACACACTGATCGCAGCCACACTGATCAACACCTGATTACACGCACTGATCACACGTCACACTGATCACAGACAACACGTCACACTGATCACAGATACAACCGTCACGATCACAGACTCACACGATCACAGACATGATCACACACGTCACACTGATCCACACAGATCACAACAACATCACACTGATCACAGACAACCGCCACACTGATCACAGACATAACATCACACGATCACAGACAACCGCACTGATCACAGATACAACAGTCACACTGATCACAACCGTCACACTGATCGAACACGCGTCACACTGATCACAGACAACGTCACACTGATCACAGACAACCGCACACTGATCACAGATCGCCACACTGATCACAGATCAACACGCACAGATACTGATCCGCGTCACACTGATCACAGATGACACTGATCACACACTGATCACAGACAACCGTCACATCACAGATCTGAATCACACCGACTCACAGATATGATCACAACACACTGATCACAGATACAACACTGATCACAGATAACCGGATCACAGATACAACACTGATCACCAGATATAACCGCCACACTGATCACAGACAACCACACTGATCAGATACAACACGCACACTGATCACAGACAACCGTCACGATCATGATCCACGTCACACTGATCACAGACTCACACTGATCACAGATCATAATCACACTGATCACACAACACGTGATCCACAGATAACGTCATCACAGCGTCACACTGATCACACACTGATCACAGGACACTGATCACAGATCAACACCACAGACACTGATCACAGATATAAACTGATCTGATCACAGATTTCACGTCACACTGATCACAGACAACACGTCACACTGATCACAGATGTAACACGTCACACTGATCACAGAATACTTCCTCAAAATTACAAAGTTACAGGTCAAACATAAAACATTCTTCATTGGAAACATCTGTGAATATCTAATATACTTAAATATATTTTTATTTTGTGAAAAACTGGGAACTAGTGATGTTTTCTGTCTCTGACCTCAGGTTGAAATACCTGAGAGAGGGAAATGACCACTCCACTCCAGACCTGTGTGTGTGTGTGTAACAGATGGTCTCAGTGTGTGTGTGTGTGTGTGTGAGAGACTGCAGGGCTGGTTGGACACTCTTCCTCTCTCACTTCCTCTCTCCTCTGTTTACTCCCTCATCAGAGTAAACAAAGAAAGCTGACTGCTGCACACACACACACACTCTCCGTGTCCTCAGGCTACGATTACTGATCTCACACACACTCTGGCAAACTGTAATCAACACAGGGGTGAATCAGCCAGGGTGTGTGTGTGTGTGTGTGTGTGTGTGTGTGTGTGTTAACCAGCGTGTCTCCACTACATGTTCCCAGCTCGCCTCTACGCATTTTGGTTGTGTTTCCATTACAATGTAGCTCCTCCTCAACGTGGGCGGAGTCATTTCAGCTCGGCTACGTGAAACTGTGGTGACACAAACTAGTGACTTGTGAAGCAGTTGTTTTGGCTGAAAGTGAATCATCTTGTGGACGTGATCATGTGACAGATTTGATGACACAAGTCTTTTGTTCAGAGGATTAAATGTGTTTGCTGTATTCTTGACAATAAAAATAACTTTTTATGAAAGGCCACATTTAGTTTGGATAAAGTTACAGAAGTTGACAAATGGATAAAACATGATAGATCTAGACATTGACCATCGTAATCTCGGCATCACCTCCTCCTTCTTCTTCTGCTCTTTCTTCTTCTTCTTCCTCCCTCCTTCATTCATCTTCTCTCGTCTCCGGAGAGTGAGTCAAAACTTTCTCTCTCCTCCCTCCTGCTGCTCAGCTGCTCGTAGGAGTGTTGGGTTTCCAGGAAGGACGGTGTAAAATATCCAACCGCAGCTTCCGTTGTAAATTGACAGCCGCCTCCTGACTGGCAGCTCGTCAACGGGACAGGAAGTCTGCGTCCACCAGGCTGCAGACGCAGGTCACACACTGAAGAGCTTTGAAATGTTCCCTCACTTTGTTATCAGACATTCTGACAGGAAAAAAAAAAGGTTATTCATAAAGTTAAAGTTAGGGTTCATGTCTTTTGTCTTAGGGACGCACAATATTGGACTTTCTGCTTGACTGATGGCAATAACTATACATACATATATATGTGTATATATATATATGTATATATCTATACATATGTATAGATACATATATATGTACCTTTGTATATACATATATATATATATACACGCATATATATGTATTCATATACACCTCTTCTGTCAACACAAAAGGTCACATGTCAGTTCAGTTTCAATCTGATGACCTCTGACCTGCAGAACCAGACTTAAGATTCTCTACATTTATCCCAGAGAAAAACCTGAGTTCAAAGTCTGAGTCTGAACTCTTGTGGATTTACTTCCTGGATTTACCTGTAATGACACGTTCACATGAAACCCTGCATTAGTCTGTCTGTGTGTGTGTGTAAGTGTGTAAGTGTAAAGAAAACCTCTCATCTCATCCTGTTGGTTTGGAGGTTAAAACTGTAATTATACTGTCTGGACCAGAATCACCTGTTGTGTGTGTGTGTGTGTTGAAAACCTTCTTTCTTCAGGTTAAACGGTTAGACACTCTTTGACTCTTTGAATCTCTTAGACTCTCTTTGACTTGCTTTGACTCTCTTTGACTATCTTTGATTCTCTTTGATTCACTTTGACTCTCTTTGACTTGCTTTGACTCTCTTTGACTATCTTTGATTCTCTTTGATTCACTTTGACTCTCTTTGAATTGCTTTGACTCATTTTGACTCATTTTTATTCACTTTGACTCGTCTTGACTCGTGTGGGCTCGTTTTGACTCTTTGAATCGTTTTGACTCATTTTGACTTGTTTTGACTTGTTTTGACTTGTCTTGACTTGTCTTGACTCTTTGACCTGCTTTGATTCATTTTGACTCTTTGACTCGCTTTGACTCATTTTGACTTGTTTTGACTTGTTTTGACTTGTCTTGACTTGTCTTGACTCTTTGACCTGCTTTGATTCATTTTGACTCTTTGACTCGCTTTGACTCACTTTGACTTGACTTGTGTCGGACATCGCGCTCATGACTCTTCAGTGACGACACTCTCTGACCAATCAGAGGCTGGCAGTCTGATGATGGCTCAGCTCAACCTCGTCAGAGCAGGAACTACTAAAGGAGGAGGTGCAGCGGAGGTTCATGAGGACATGAGGATATGAGGACAGTTGGTGTAACAGAAGAGGACACAAGGACAAGAGAGGACAAGAGGGAGGTGGACAATCCACTGTGGCGCCCCCTACAGGGATAAGCTGAAAGAAGAAAATAAAAATAAGAAATATAACTAAAGTGTAATGTGAGATGGAGTGTTGATGTGTGGACCACTGGACTGGATCAGAACCGCTGGACTGGATCTGAGCCAGTACTGAATGTGTGAGTGCTGCATATCTGCTTCACTGCTTTCAGGATGACACTGATGAGTTATCAATACTTTTATTGATTGTTGGATTAAATGAGTGAAGACGGAGCAGCAGCTCGACTGAGGCTGACGGGGTGGAGCAAAGCGGGGCGGGGGAGGGGTGGGGGGTTAAGTCCCACTGGGGCCACCGTAGATGGTATGTGTCTGGATAAAAGCCTCTGCGTAATTTCTGTCTCTGCTGTAACACGATTAAGACACAGGACGATGAATGATGTGTCCCAAAACGTTAAAGAAGACATGACAGACAAACAAGGAGGAGGAGAGGAGAGGAGAGGAGAGGAGAGGAGGAGTGAGAGAGAATCTTCTTCTTCACCATCTTCTGAGGTCAGGGGTCAAAGTTCTGCCTCAGTCACACAGGCACCTCTTCTGACCTCTGACCTCTGTCCATATCTGTTCCAACACTTTATTTGTAACATTTTCTTCGCTGGACAAAACTTAAAGATTCACGCAGTGGTTTGAGTTCATGCAGTCGTATCCATGGTAACCACACTCTTTTCTGTATGAAAACATTTTCATCATTTCTGTCATTTGACACATTTTAGAAAATGAGTTGAAACGTTGAGATATAAACTTTTCCTCTTTCATGTCCGTTAGATCTCAGCTTCTGTGGTGTGAGCGCCCCCTGCTGCTGAAAACCAGCTGGAGGAGCATAGGTTCACACTTAGTGAAAAACTGATTTTATCCACTAAACAAAAGACTTGACTTCACGTGTTTATCTCACTGTGACACACACGCACACACTCACTCTCCCACACCAAAGTCCAGAGAGATTTTAGCTGCTGCTCCTCTGCTGCCTCGTGTGGTCACTTTGTGTTACTGAGGTCAATCTGAACGTTGGATTTCAAACACTGAAGAGACAAAATAACACATTTGAACTTCGTGATGGAGGCAGCAGTGTGTGTGTTAGTGTGTGTGTGTCTTAAGTCACATGTTTTATTTAATTAAACGGTTATTTTTAGCTCACAGCGACACAAGAAGAAGCTGATGCTTTTCTTCTATTTGATGCAGTGATGTAAACACTTCAATTACACATGTGAACATGTTTGTATTCAGCTGTTAACATTTCTCAAGAAGAAAATAGAAGAAGAAGACTCCTCTCGCCTCAGTCGTGGTGGGGGTCTGACAGTGTGGTGGGGTCACGGCGCTCACTTCAGGTACGAGAAAGAAAAACACGCAGACTTGCAGTTTGTGCTGCGATGTTTTTTGTTTTTTTCTTTGCTGACACATGAAAGAAGTCAATCATACACTCGCTCAATGCATTCCTTCTTCCCCCTGAGCTTCTGTCCTCCTCTCATTTCTTTTCTTCGGATGGGAGGAGGAGGAGGAGGAGGAGGAAGAGGGGGAGGGAGAGGAGGAGGAGGGGGCGGACTTGCCTTGAGAAAACAAAAACCATGGAAGAAAGAGAGAATGAGAAAGTGGAGAAAAAGAAGAAGAAAGAGAGTTTTCTAGGTTTTTTTGACCAAGTCATGTGACACAACTCATGTCAGTCACTTTGATTAATGAGGCGTTCAGGGACCGGCGGACACTTCTCACTGCTGAGCAACACACACACACACACACACAACACAGAGAGTATGTGTGTGTGTGTGTGTGTGTGTGTGTGAGTGACGGAGAGAGAGAGACAAGTGTGTGTGTGTGTGTGTGTGAGAGAGAGAGAGACAAGTGTGGGTGTGTTTGTTTGAGAGAGAGAGAGAGAGACAAGTGTGTGTGTATGTGTGTGTGAGAGAGAGAGAGAAACAAGTGTGTGTGTGTGTGGGTGTGTGTGAGAGAGAGAGAGACGTGTGTGTGTGTTTGTGTGTGTGTATGTGTGTTTGAAAGAGAGAAACAAGTGTGTGTGTGTTTGAGAGAGACGAGTGTGTGTGTGTGTGTGTGTGTGTGTGTGTGTGAGAGAGAGAGAACAGTGAGGGGTGTGTGTGAGAGCGAGAGTGAGAGAGAGAGAAAGACAAGGGTGTGTGTGTGTGTGTGTGTGTTGAGAGAGAGAGACAGTGTGTGTGTGTGTGTGTGTGAGAGAGAGAGAGAGACAAGTGTGTGTGTGAGGGTGTGTGAGAGAGCCAGAGGAGAGAGAGAGAGAGAGAGACAAGTGTGTGTGTGAGAGAGAGAGAGAGAGAGACAAGTGTGTGTGTGTGTGTGTGAGAGAGAGAGAGTGTGTGTGTGTGTGTGAGAGAGAGAGAGAGAGAGAGAGAGAGACAAGTGTGTGTGTGTGAGAGAGAGAGAGACAAGTGTGTGTGTGAGAGAGAGAGAGAGAGAGAGAGAGAGAGAGACAGTGTGTGTGTGTGTGTGAGAGAGAGAGAGAGACAAGTGTGGGTGAGAGAGAGAGAGGGAGGGATAGACAGACCAGTAGGGGGACGGCACCCTGGTGCACATTGTCAGAGTGATTGACAGCTTTAGGAACCCAACTGTCAATAGACTGCAAGACATGTCTCTCTCTCTCACACACACACTTGTCTGGATCTTTGACAGTGTCAATCAAACCTGTCACACTCATCTGCTCATTCAGCTCCAGTCTCTCTCTCTCACACACACACTCACACACACACACACACATCTTGCAATCCTGCATGTTTTACTAAACTACATTAAATCAAACTAAACAAAACTACATTAAACTAAACTAAATTACATTAAACCAGACTAAACAAAACTACATTAAACTAAACTAAACTACATTAAACTAAAGAAAACCACATTAAACCAAACAAAACTACATTCAACTTAACTAAACTAAACTACATTGAACTAATCTAAATAACATTAAACTAAACTACATTAAAATTGACTACATTAAACTGAACTAAACTACATTAAACTAACCTACATTAAACTAAACTAAACTACATTAAACTAAACTATATTAAAATAACCTACATTCAACTTATCAAAACAACATTATACTAAACTACATTAAACTAACCTACATTAAACTAAACTACATTCAACTAATCAAAACAACATTAAACTAAACTACATTAAACTAATCTAAACTAAACTACATTAAACTAAACTACATTAAACTAAACTAAACAACATTAAACTAATCTAAACTACATTAAACTGAACTAAACTACATTAAACTAACCTACATCAAACAAAACTACATTAAACTAAAGTAAACTTAATTAAACTACACTATATTAAACTAACCTACATTCAATTAAACTAAACTATATTAAACTAACCTACATTAAACTAAACTACATTAAACTATACTAAACTACATTAAACTAAACTACATTAAACAAATCTAAACTACATTAAACTAATCTAAACTACATTACACTAAACTAAACTACATTAAATTAATCTAAACTACATTAAACTAATCTAAACTACATTAAAATTGAGTACATTAAACTAAACTAAACTACATTAAACTAATCTAAACTACATTAAACCAAACTAAACTACATTAAACTTGACTACATTAAACCAAACTAAACTACATTAAACTTGACTACATTACAATAAAATAAACTACATTGAACTTAACTATATTAAACTTAAATACACTACATTAAAATAAACTATGTTAAAGTAAACGGAACAACATTAAACTAACCTACATTAAACTAAACTAATCTAAACTACATTAAAAAGATCTAAACTACATTAAACTAATCTAAACTACATTAAACTAAACTAAACTACATTAAACTAACGTACATTAAACAAAACTACATTAAACTAAACTACATTAAACTAAACTAAACTACAATAAAATAAAATAAAATACCTACACTACATTAAACTAAACTAAACTACATTAAACTAACCTACATTAAAATAAACTACATTAAACTAAACTAAACTACATTAAACAAACCTGCATTAAACTAAACTAAACTACATTTAACTAATCTAAACTACATTAAACTTGACTGCATTAAACTGAAATAAACTAAACTACATTGAACCAAACTAAACTACACATTAAACTCTGACTAATATTAAACTGAACTAAACTATTAAACCAAACTAAACCATACAGAACTAATCTAAAACCGTTACCAAACTTGACTCACATTAAACCGAACTAAAACTACATTAAACTCGAACTAAACTACACAACCAAATCCATTGAACCAATCTAAACTACATTAAACTTTGACTACATTAACCAGCATTAAATTTAACCAAACCAATATTAACCAACTAAACTAACATTAAATTAAATTAAACCGCTAATTAAACTAAACCATATTAAACTAAACCACCACATTACAATAAAAATACGAACCACATTTAACTAACTTAAATTCAAACTTTTAAACTAAACTACAATAAACTAAACTAAACTACATTAAACTCAACTAAACTAAACTAAATTAAACTAATCCAAACAACAATAAATTTAACTAAACTACATTAAACTAACCTACATTAAAATAAACTATATTAAACTAAACTAAACTAAATTATAATAAACTAAAATAAACTAAATTAAACTAATCTAAACAACAATAAATTAAACTAAACTACATTAAACTAACATACATTAAACTAAACAACATTAAACTAATCGAAACTACATTAAACTAACCTACATTAAAATAAACTACATTAAACTAAACTAAACTACATTAAACTAACCTACATTAAACTAAACTAAACTACATTAAACTAAACTAAACTACATTCAACTAAACTACATTCAACTAAACTAAAAGACATAAATCTAAACTACATTAAACTAAACTACATTTAACTAATCTAAACTACATTAAACTAAACTTAACAACATTAAACTAACATAATTAAACAAAACTACATTAAACTAAACTACATTAAAGTAAAATAAACTACATTAAACTTGACTACATTAAACTGAACTAAACTACATTAAACTGAACTAAACTACATTAAACTAAACTGCATTGAACTAATCTAAACTACATTAAACTTGACTACATTAAACTACATTAAACTTAACTAAACTACATTAAACTAACTAAACTACATTAAATTAAATTAAACTACATTAAACTAAACTATATTAAACTAAACTACACTACATTACAATAAAATACGTTAAAGTAAACTGAACTACATTTAACTAACTTAAATTAAACTAAACTAAACTACAATAAACTAAACTAAACTACATTAAACTCAACTAAACTAAACTAAATTAAACTAATCCAAACAACAATAAATTTAACTAAACTACCTTAAACTAACCTACATTAAAATAAACTATATTAAACTAAACTAAACTACATTATAATAAACTAAAATAAACTAAATTAAACTAATCTAAACAACAATAAATTAAACTAAACTACATTAAACTAACATACATTAAACTAAACAACATTAAACTAATCGAAACTACATTAAACTAACCTACATTAAAATAAACTACATTAAACTAAACTAAACTACATTAAACTAACCTACATTAAACTAAACTAAACTACATTCAACTAAACTACATTCAACTAAACTAAAAGACATAAATCTAAACTACATTAAACTAAACTACATTTAACTAATCTAAACTACATTAAACTAAACTTAACAACATTAAACTAACATATATTAAACAAAACTACATTAAACTAAACTACATTAAAGTAAAATAAACTACATTAAACTAACCTACACTACATTAAACTAACCTACACTACATTAAACTAAACTACACTACATTAAAATCAACTACATTAAACTAAACTAAAGTAAATTAAACTAAACTAAATTAAACTGAACTGAACGACATTAAACTAAACTAAACTACATTGAACTAATCTAAACTACATTAAACTTGACTACATTAAACTAACTAAACTACATTAAATTAAATTAAACTACATTAAACTAAACTATATTAAACTAAACTACACTATATTGAAATAAACTATGTTAAAGTAAACTGAACTACATTAAATTAACCTACATTAAACTAAACTAAAATAACTTACATTAAACAAGACTAAACTAAACTACATTAAACTAAACTACATTAAACTAACCTACATTAAACTAAACTAAACTACATTAAACTAATCCAAACAACATTAAACCAAACTAAACTACATTAAACTTGACTATATTAAACTGAACTAAACTGCATTAAACTAAACTACATTCAACTAAACTAAATAACATTAAACTAAACTAAACAACAATAAACTAATCTAAACTACATTAAAATGATCTAAACTACATTAAACTAATCTAAACTACATTAAACTAATCTACATTAAACAAAACTACATTAAACTAAACTACATTAAACTAAACTACAATAAAATAAAATACATTAAACTAACATACACTACATTAAAGTAAACTACATTAAAGTAAACTACACTACATTAAAATCTACTATATTAAACTAAACTAAATTAAATTAAACAAACATACATTAAAATAAACTACATTAAATTAAACTAAACTAAACTACATTAAACTAACCTACATTAAATTCAATTCAATTCAATTCAATTTTATTTGTATAGCGCCAAATCATAACATACATTATCTCAAGGCACTGTACATAGACAACATCAAAGAGAGCAGAGACCCCCAACAGTTCACACAATGAGCAAACACTAGGCATCAGTGGAGAGAAAAAACTCCCTCTTAACAGGAAGAAATCTCTGACAGAACCAGGCTCAGAGATGTGCGGTCATCTGCCTCGACCGGTTGGGGTGAAAGGAAAAATGGGGGATAGTGGAGAGGTGGGGGACAGAAAATTGGGGGAGAGAAAGGACAAGAGGGAGATGAGGGAGAGACAGAAGAGAGAGAGGGAGACCAGCAGCAGATACACAACAACTGTATCAGGTTACAAGTTTATACAGTTAATGATATCGACTTTTTAATTACAAAATAATAATAATGGTGACGATGAGCGTAGCCTCGGAAACTGGATCTTGATCCTGCAACCTGCATGATGAGAATACAGAGAGAGAGAGGGAAGGAAGGAAAGACACAAACTAGGGAGAGAAAGAGACAAGGTTAATGACATATAAAAAGTCATAATCAAATGCTGAGTGTGAGAGAGTGAATGTGCATGTACCACCGGAAAATCCCCCAGCAGTTTGGTTCTATAGCAGCATAACTAAGAGATGGTTTAGGTTTCCCTGAACCAGCTCTAACTATAAGCTTTATCAAAAAGGAAAGTTTTAAGTTTAACTTTAAATACAGAGAGAGTGTCCGCCTCCCGAACTATCATTGGAAGCTGGTTCCACAGGAGAGGAGGAGCCTGGTAGCTAAAGGCTCTGCCTCCCATTCTACTCTTACAGACTCTGGGAACCACAAGTAAACCTGTATTTTGTGACCTAAGTGGTCTATTAGGGTGATAGGGTAAGACTAGGTCTTTCAGGTATGAAAGGGCCTGACCATTAAGTGCTTTGTACGTGAGGAGGAGGATTTTAAATTGAATTCTAAACTGTGGGTGGAGCCAGTGTAGAGAAGCTAACACTGGAGTTATATGGTCTCTCTTTCTAGTTCCTGTCAGAACTCGTGCTGCAGCATTTTGAATTAACTGAAGGATTCTAACAGATTTGTTAGAACATCCTGCTAATAAGGAGTTACAGTAATCTAATCTAGATGTAACAAAAGCAACTAGTTTTTCAGCATCCGGTAAAGACAGAATGTTTCTAATTTTCATAATGTTCCGCAGGTGGAAGAAGGCTGTTCTGGAAATGAGTTTTATGTGTGAATCAAATGACATTTCCTGGTCATAAGTAACTCCAAGGTTCCTCACAGTGGAACTGGAAGCCAGGGTGATGTCATCTAAAGTGACAATGTGATCAGAAAGTTTTTCTCTGAGGTGTTTAGGGCCGAGTATAAAGTTTAAAAGTAGAAAGTTACAGGTCATCAGGACTTAATGTCTCTGAGACATTCCTGGAGTTGAACAACCTGATTTATTTCATCCGGCCTCATTGATAAATATAGCTGTGTGTCATCTGCATAACAATGAAAGTGTATGTTATGCTTCCTAATAATGTTCCCTAGAGGAAGCATATATAAGGTAAAAAGTATAGGCCCAAGCACTGAGCCTTGTGGAACTCCACAATTAACTTGTGTTTGTAATGAGGCTTTATCATTAACGTGAACAAACTGGAATCTATCAGATAAGTATGATTTAAACCAGCAGAGGGCAGCACCTGTGATACAAAGAGTCTGCTCCAATCTCTGCAGTAGAATATCATGATCAATGGTGTCAAATGCAGCACTAAGATCTAACAGGACAAGTAAAGAAACTAGACCATTATCTGAGTTACTAACTTTAACTAGTGCTGTTTCTGTGCTATGGTTTAATCTAAAACCTGACTGAAAATCTTCAAACAGGCCATTAATGCGCAGATATTCACATAATTGATTGGCAACAGCCTTTTCTAAGATTTTAGAGACAAAGGGAAGATTAGATATCGGTCGGTAATTAGCTAAAATATCTGGGTCAAGGGTCGCTTTTTTTAGAAGGGGTTTAATAACTGCTACTTTAAACGTTTGGGGCACATATCCAGTTAATAAGGATAGATTAATTTGACTTAATATAGAGTTGTTAATTAAAGGAAACACATCTTTAAACAGTTTGGTGGGGATAGGATCTAACTGACAGGTTGATGGCTTAGATGATGAAACTAATGATGTTAACTCAGGGAGATCTATAGGGGAGAAACTGTCTAACTGTGCACCTGGTGCTTCTAAAGCTCTTGTGCTAGAAGATGAGTCAGTCCCAATATGAGGGAGGAGATGATCAATTTTTTCTCTAATTGATGTTATTTTATTCATTAAGACGTTGATAAAGTCATCACTGCTCAGTGTTAAAGGAATAGATGGTTCAGTGGAGCTGTGGCTCTGTGTCAGCCTGGCTACAGTGCTGAAAAGAAATCTATGATTATTCTTATTTTCTTCAATTAGAGAAGAATAATAGGCAACTCTAGCTTTGTGTAGGGCTTTTTTGTAAGCTACAAAACCATCTTTCCAGGCTATATGAAGTTCCTCTAGGTTACTGGAACGCCATTTTCTTTCTAATCTACGTAACGTCTGTTTAAGAGCACGAGTATTGGAGTTAAACCATGGTGCTCGTCTCATCTGATTCACCACTTTCTTTTTCAGAGGGGCAACACGATCTAATGTAGTACGCAGTGAGGCTGCTGTACTATCAACAAGGTTATCTATGAGGGCGGGAGTAAAATCACAAAAGGTACCTTCAGATGTACTGACATATGGCACCGAGTTAAATAAAGGTTGCACTGTCTCTTTGAATGTATTAATATTATTATCAGACAGGCACCGGCTGTAGCTGTATTTCTTATTTATGTTATTGTAGTTCATTATTGAACAGTTAAATGTGAGTAAATAATGATCAGTAAGGAGAGGGTTTTGAGGAACTATGTTTAAATTATCAATATCAATACCATAAGTTAAAACAAGGTCGAGGGTGTGATTAAGGCAGTGAGTTGGTTTATTAACGTGTTGAATAAAACCTATTGATTCCAACAGCGAGTTAAATGCGCAGCTAAGACTATCACGGTCAACATCTACATGGATGTTGAAATCCCCTACAATTATGATTTGATCTGTTTTAAGCACCAACTCAGATAAGAACTCAGAGAACTCTGATAGAAACTCTGAATAAGGTGCAGGTGGACGATAAACTGTGACTATCATAATTGGTTTCTGTGATTTACAACTAGGATGAGATAGATTAAGAATAAGGCTTTCGAACGATGAATATCCTGGTTTGGGCTTGGGATTGATTAATAATCTAGTATTAAAAATGGCTGCTACTCCTCCTCCTCGGCCTGAGCTTCTAGGAATATGGGTATTAGCATGAGTGGGTGGAGTTGATTCATTTAGACTGACGTAATCGTCTTCATGTAACCAAGTTTCAGTTACACAGAATAAATCAATACAATTGTCAGAGATAAGATCATTTATTAAAACAGATTTTGAGGAGAGAGACCTTATATTTAATAGTCCACATTTGAAAGTGGTATTATTTGACTCTATTTTATTGTTGGTATTAATCTTTATTAAGTTAGAATGTCTAACTCCTCTTCTGTTTGTTATTGGTTTATTTACTTTAGTTTTTACTTTAGTAGGTCGAGGGGCAGACACAGTCTCTATGGGGTTTTTAATAGGTGACTGCTCGAAAAGAAGCACAGAGAAGCATGAAAGACTGCTAATTAAACTGAACTAAACTACATGAAACTAATCTAAACAACACTAAACTAAACAACATTAAACTAAACTAAACTACATTAAACTGAACTAAACTACATTAAACTAAACTGCATTAAACTAACCTACATTCAAATAAACTACTTTAAACTAAACTAAACGACAGTAAACTAATCTAAACTACATTAAACTAATCTAAAGTACATTAAACTAATCTAAAGTACATTAAACTAAACTACATTAAACTAACATACATTATATTCAAGATTCAAGATTCAAGATTCAAGATTCTTTATTGTCATTATGCGAGCATAACAAAATTTCCTCCCGAGACTCTCAGCAAACATTAAAGTACGAATGAACAAAACAGAAAACAAGAAAGGTTATTGCAGGTGAAATGTGCAAAAAGTGAACAGTGCAGGGAAATGTGCAGGGGGGAAAAAGGGGCAGTTGTATTATAAATATAAATATAAATATAAAGTGCAGCTTAGTGCCAGACCTGTGTCATCCGCTACGGGGGGGGAGGGGGTTATTGATTTCACAGCCCTGGGGAAGAAGCTGTCCCTGAGTCTTTTGGTGGAGGATCTGATGATCCTGTACCGTTTTCCTGATGGAAGTGGTGCAAAAAGAGCGTTGCCTGGGTGGGTGGGGTCTGTTGCTATCCGTCTGGCCCTCCTCTGGAGTCGTGCGGTGTAAACAGAGTCCAGATCAGGTAGACGGCGGCCCACAATCCCCTGTGCAGTTCTCACCACCCGGGCTAAGTCCTTCCTGTTTTGTGACGTGCAGCTGCCGTACCACACCGTCACACTGAGACACAGGATGCTCTCTATCGTGGCTCTGTAAAAGTTTGTGAGCAGCTGAGGAGAGAGTCCAGTCCTCTTCAGCTTCCTGAGGAAGAAGAGCCTTTGTTGAGCCTTCTTCACCAGGTGCGAAGTGTTCACACTCCATGAGAGGTCAGAGGAAATGTGGATTCCCAGGAACTTGATGTTGTCTACACGCTCCACTCCCTCTCCTTGTATGCAGAGTGGAGCGTGTTCAGTCTTCCTGGACCTCCTGTAGTCTACTATGACCTCCTTTGTTTTGGTGGTGTTCAGGATGAGGTTGTTCCTGGAGCACCATTGTGTGATGTGCTGGACCTCTTCTCTGTAGTGGGTCTCATCATTGTTGGATATGAGACCCACCACGGTGGTGTCATCCGCAAACTTTACAACCATGTTTGTGGGATGGATGGCAGAGCACTCCTGTGTGAAGAGAGTGAAGAGGGCTGGGCTGAGCACACAACCCTGTGGCGTTCCGGTGTTGAGGACCAGCGGTGCGGAGGTGGACCCCCGTATCCTAACCACCTGGGGTCTGTTGGTGAGGAAGTCGCTGATCCAGGAGCAGAGCGATGGTGCCAAACCCAGATTGTGCAGTTTCAGCGCCAACACGTCCGGGAGAACAGTGTTAAACGCTGAACTAAAGTCCACAAACAGCATCCTGACGTAAGTGTTTGGATGCTGCAGGTGAGTCAGGGTCGTGTGAAGTGCTAATGAGACAGCATCCTCTGTAGAGCGGTTCTTCCTGTAGGCGAACTGCAGACTGTCCAGGCCCGCAGGGATGGCGTCTTTGATGTACTTCAGGAGGATCCGCTCGAAGCACTTCATTACGACTGGAGTCAGGGCGACAGGACGGAAGTCATTGAGACAGGTGACAGTGGATTTTTTGGGCACAGGCACAATGATGGAGGACTTCAGGCAGACAGGGACTGAGGAGAGCTGCAGCGACATGTTGAAAATGTCCAGAAAAACTGCTGCTAGCTGATCCGCACATGACTTCAGTGTCCGACCTGACACCTTATCTGGGCCTGCCGCCTTGTTGGTGTTGATCCTCCTCAGGGTGGACGTCACCTGGTGCAGCTGCAGGGTGAGAGGCTGGTGCTGCACCTCTGGCTGAGGAAGATATACAGTCCTTCTGCTCGGAGAGTCGAAGCGTGCGAAGAAGCTGTTTAAAGTGTCAGGCAGAGTGGGGTCGTGACTGACCTGCTGCTCACTACGCTTGTAGTCAGTGAGGGTCTTGATGCCTTTCCACATGTTGCGGGTGTTGTTGTCGTGGAAGTGTTCCTCGATGCGTTGCCTGTACCGATGTTTCGCCAGCTGGATGCCCTTCTTCAATTCTTTTCGGGCCCTGCTATAAGCCAGTTTGTCTCCTACTCTGTAGGCTGCATCCCGGGCTTTTAGCAGGGACCGCACTGTGCCGTCCACCCATGGCTTCTGGTTGGGAAAAACCGTGATTGTTTTTGTGGGTAGAACAGCGTCGGTGCAGAAGTGAATGTAGGACAGCACATACAAAACATATATACAAAATACAAAACATCATTAAACTAAACTCCATTAAACTAAACTAAGCTACATTAAAATAAAATAAACTACATTAAACTAACATACACTATATTAAACTAAACTAAACTTAACTACACAACATTAAAATCAACTACATTAAACTAAACTAAAGTAAATTAAACTAAACTAAATTAAACTGAACTGAACTACATTAAACTAAACTAAACTACATTGAACTAATCTAAACTACATTAAACTTGACTACATTTAACTAACTAAACTACATTAAATTAAATTAAACTAAACTATATTAAACTAAACTACACTACATTAAAATAAACTACGCTAAAGTAAACTGAACTACATTAAACTAACCTACATTAAACTAAACTAAACTAACTTACATTAAACTAAACTAAACTACATTAAACTAAACTACATTAAACTACATTAAACTAACCCAAACTAATCTAAACTACATTAAACTAATCTAAAAAAAACATTAAACTAAACTAAACAACATTAAACTGAACTAAACTACATTAAACTGAACTAAACTACATTAAACTAACCTACATTTATCTAAACTAAACTTAACTAAATTAAACTAATCTAAACAACATTAAATTAAACTTAACTACATTAAACTTACATACATTAAAATAAACTTCATTAAACTAACCTACATTAAACTAAACTAACCTACATTAAACTAAACTAAACTACATTCAACTAAACTACATTCAACTAACCTACATTAAACTAATCTAAACTACATTAAACTAAACTAATCTAAACTACATTATACTAAACTACATTAAACCAAACTAAACTACATTCAACTTGACTACATTAAACTGAACTAAAATATATTAAAATAAACTAAACTACATTTAACTAATCTAAACTACATTAAACTTGACTACATTAAAATGAACTAAAGTACATTAAACCAAACTAAACTACATTAAACTTGACTACATTAAACTAAACTACATTGAACTAACTAAACTACATTGAACTAACTAAACTACATTAACTAAACTAAACTAATTTAAACTAAACTATATTAAACTAAACTACATTATATTAAAATAAACTACGTTAAAGTAAACTGAACTACATTAATCTAACTTACATTTAACTAAACTAAACTACATTAAACTAAACTAAATTAAACTAATCTAAACAACATTAAATTAAACTAAACTACGTTAAAATAAACTACATTAAACGAACCTACGTTAAACTAAACTAAACTACATTAAACTGAACCTACATTAAACTAAACTGAACTACATTAAACCAAACTAAACTACATTAAACTAATCTAAACTAAACTACATTCAACTAAACTACATTCAACTAAACTAAACGACATTAAACTAATCTAAACTACATTAAACCAAACTACATTAAACTAATCTAAACTACATTAAACTAAACTAAACTGCACTACATTAAAATCAACGACATTAAACTAAAGTAAACTAAATTAAACTAAACTACATTAAACTTAAGTACATTAAACTAAACTACATTCAACTAACCTACATTAAACTGAGCTAAACTACATTAAACCAAACTAAACTACATTAAACTAACCTACACTACATTAAACTAAACTAAACTACACTACATTAAAATCAACTACATTAAACTAAACTAAACTTAATTAAACTAAACTAAATTAAACTTAACTACACTACATTAAACTAAACTACATTCAACTAAACTACATTAAACTGAACTAAACTACATTAAACTAATCTAAACAACACTAAACTAAACTAAACTACATTAAACTAAACTACATTAAACTAACCTACATTCAACTAAACTACATTAAACTTGACTACGTTAAACTGAACACCTCTTCACCGCTTCCCTCCTCCGCAGAATCCAGAACCGACAACGTAGCTCAGCTAGCACTCTTTCAGGTCCAGGTCCGAAATCTCGAATGATGAGGTTGGTCAGTGGATGCTTGGGGTCTACCAAGACTGGGTGGATGGTGTCTTGTGGTAGCTGCTCCGTTCTCCACATCCTCCCCCCGACTCTGAGAAGCCTGCGTCCTTGTCATATTCGGGAGATAAGGAGCCCAAACGACTGGTAGCTGGCAAAGGTCTGTCTGAGATGAGAGCTTTGACCTCCTCTGGAAATGACTCCAATTGCGCCTGTCTCAGGAGGAAATTCTCAGCCTTGATGTAGTCAGCTGCTTCACTGCGTGAGTCAGAATTTGGGTCGGCCGCCCCGTGAAGGGACCGTGTGGTCGTCTGCATCAAGCCCTTCCACGTGGAGAACTGGCTGACATCAGGGAATTGAAGACACATGTTGACAGTTACGTGTCCACAGAAGGATGATTTCCTCAGCTCACTATCATCCGTCTCCAGATAGGATGATGGGCTAGTCGGCCAGTGATCCTCTGCGTAATGTAGGAAATCAGAGCCTTGGTGCCAATGATGTGGTCGAGACAGCTCCTTCAGGGTCTTGCCCCGAGTGATGTCATCAGCGGGGTTGTTCGCACTGTCCACATACCTCCAGTTGCTCACCTCTGTAAGGTTCTGTATCTCTGCCACACGTGTACCCACAAAGACCTTATCGTTACAGGATTCCGACTTGATCCAGTGTAGAACTGTAGTAGAGTCGGACCAGAGTGTGATCCTACTGATGGGTAAGGTGAGCTCAGTGTGGAGAACACTGGCTAGTTGCGCACCGGTAAGTGCAGCGCTCAGCTCTAGCCGTGGCATGGACAGCTGCTTCTTTGGTGCCACACGGGATCTGGCCAGGACAAAGGAAACATAGACTTCATTCTGAGCGTCTTCTGTCCGTAGGTAAGCGACAGACCCGTAGGCCCTCTCAGAAGCGTCACAGAATATGTGCAGATCTCTGCTTGATGTTAGCGAGTCTGCAGACGCTGGTGCATAATATCTGGGAATCTCCATCTGGATGAGATCTGGAATCTCTTGTTCCCAGGCAAGCCATCTGTCACGGAGGCTCTCTGGCTGGATCGGCTTATCCCCGCCGATTTGTATTTTCCAAAGATCCTGAACTAGAATCTTGGTGGTAAACGGTACAATATAACCTAAGGGGTCATCTGGACAAGCAAGTACCTTGTAGACATTCCTTAAAGTGGGTTCGGTTCTCTTCACTGGTCTATGTTTGTACTTTAGAGAGTCACGGAGGCAATCCCAACGTAGTCCAAGAGTTGGCTCCTGCAGGTCCATGCTGGATTGGGAAAGCCACAGCTCACTGTTCTCGGATCTGACGTCAGATGGAAGATGCTCAATGACCTCCGGGATGTTGCTAGCCCACTGGCGTATCTCGAAGCCCCCCATGTGGAGTAGCTGGCGCAGACCATCAACAAGATCCTTCGCTTCCTCCTTTGAGTGGGTGCTGTGGAGACAGTTATCTACATAGAATGACTGCCCAACACAATCAACGAGATGGCTGTCGGAATCACCCGTGTCCTGGACGTGCCGCTGCAGGGCGTAGATGGCACAACAAGGGCTACGTAGTGCCAAATGGAAGGACTTGCCATTCATAAATCTTCGGCTCTTCAGTCTTCTTCATGTTCCGCCAGATGAAATGCAGAACAGGTTTGTCGGCTGGCAGAAGGCGAATCTGGTGGAACATACCTTTGGTATCACCACTCACCGCAACTGGGTACTGCCGAAACCGAATGAGGATGCCTAGCAGCGATGGGCCTAGGGCAGGTCCAGGAAGAAGAAGGTCGTTGAGAGATTTTCCTTCGTACTGAAAGGAACAGTTGAAGACAATCCTGTCTTTGTTGTTGTGTCGCACCATATGGTGAGGTATAAACCAGGATTCCGGAGTTGATGTGGCTGCCTCTGGAGGCACCACTGCCACGTAGCCCATCTTCTCTAGTTTGTAAATCTCCTCACAATAGACCTTGGCACGCTGTGGGTCTTTGGCGAGTCTCCTCTCAGTAGCACGAAGACTAGGCAACACTGCTTCCATAGAAGTTTGAAGGGTGGTGGACTTGGCTCGGCGAAGCAACGGTGTAGCGTATCTTTGACCCCTTCAACATTGACCCTAAGAGTTGATTTCTGGAGCGGGTTTAAGGCTTGCTGATCTTGCTTTGATCTGGTCACCTGCTTCTCGCTTGTGTACGGCAGCGTGTTGATCTGCCAAAGGCGTTCGACGTTTCTGAAGAGTTTAGAGGTAGGCGAAACTGTTGCTGTCGTGTAGTACTGTGAGATGCTGCTCTTTGCAAGTATTGCATGGTTGCTTGAGCGTGCAAACCTCTGGCTTGTGAGATCGTCCGCACTTCCAACATCAATGTCCATCCTTGATCCACCTCACGACCTGGTTTGTGTTCAATTTCTTGAACTCGGTGCAGGCGTTCAGGAAATGTTCTTTATTGTCACAGTGGGGACAATATGGTTTCGGTTATAATATAATAAGGATGTTGGTTGTGTATCCGTCCTTTGGGGCTTTGGTCTCAACTGGCAGTGAGGAGGAATGCTGTTGACTTCTCCTTTGATCGGATGAAGGGACGTTGGTCCTTCTTCGGTGGCTTGGTTGCTTCATAATTATAAAGTGAAGCTGCTCGACCTGCTATGCGTTTAGCTTGGGAATTCATCTGTAGCCAGGAACTCAGATCAGGTAGGGTGTAAGTCTGGTCGGTACCTGTCCTAAGAATACCTTGGTTCAGACAGTATACCACAAACCCATCATGATAGCTTGGCGGCATCTTGCTCAGTAGTCGGTCAACATGAGATCCACATCGCAGTTCATAGCCATTCTGTCCCTCCAGGGTCCTAAGCATGCCTACCAGGGATTGCATGGATAGGGCAAATGCATCAAAGGCTTCGGAGTCTCCAAATTTGAGGGCTGGAGTGTTTAGGATGACACCCAATTCACTTTGGACGAGCTGGCGAGCAAGGAATCATAGGTTTGGGGATGTCGTAGGATGGGGCAAAGAACTGAGCCACATCAGCAGATGGCTGCTGTCGACTGGATTGAGGCAAGGCTGAAGCGGAGTACAACGCTGCTTGGACAGGATAGGTGAAGGCTGAATGAGTTGGCTGATGCTGCGCTGGATGAGCCAAATATGGAGTAGGGACCAGGTTGTAGTTCACCGGCGCTAAACTAGGAGGCAAAAATGCAGAAGAAGGAGCAGACTGTAACAGTGGGGGAAGAGGTGGATACTGTGCCGATGGCGGAGCAGGAGCTGCGAGAGGCTGAGCCAACGATACTGAAGGCGGAGCCACATGGAACGCTGGAGGTGGAGCCACAGGAAGCGGAGCTGCACGGAGCATTGGAGGCGGAGCCACGGGGAGCTGAGCTGCAGGGAGCGCTGGAGGTGGAGGCACAGGGTTACTTGTCATGTGCTGCTCTGATGAAGCGCCACCAGGATCCTGTGATTTCTTTTTGAGGAGAGAAGTAACCATCTTAGCTATCTCCAGCTCATTCTCTCTCTTCTTTAGCTCATGTCATTTCTCCATCTGCCTGGTCAGCAATTCCTGTGTTCTAATGGCTTCCTCTTGTAGCTGTTGGGCTTCTCTGGCTTGGCTTTGAAGCCTCTGACACTCGTAGTCTCTTTGTTGATCCTCCTCTATGTGCTGTTGTAATTCCTCAAGCTCCATTTCCTTCACTCGCTCTTCGAGCTGGGCTGTTTCTAGCTCTGATAAAATATGAGAGGGGAATCTGCTGGTGGATGAGCGAGATGAGCGTCCAGACCTGGAGTTGGAGCTCCTCCGAGATGAGCATGTTTTCCGGCTATGCGAACTCTGGGTGGAGGGAGCCTGTTGTGCGGTGTGGGTTTGTCCCTCTGACGGGAGATTTGCAACTACGTAGTCACTCAGGTAAGCTGGGAGGTGTCGCTCTCTCTGCGAAGCACGTTGTGGTGCTGGCTCAGTCTGGGCATCTGTATGATCCATACCTTGGTTATTACTCTAATCCGGCTCGAAGGACCATAAAAAGGAGAGAAGGGCGTTCTCCAGGAATTAACTGGTTGTTGATAGAGTGGCAAGGTGTATGGGCTGTGTCCCTGTTAAAAGACACGGATGCAGATGTCCAGTTTAGTGTTGGATTTATTGAACTGTGGTTCTATAATAAAGATAAAGGTAGCAATCATTACAGAACACCACAAATAATAACATAACATAATATTATAACCCTAGATATCAGGGACTGTATCCAGTAATCAATAATATGATAAACATTCATTGTACACAATTACCACTGTGAGAGTTAGCTGAACATCATCAACAGCATTAACAATATTCACAGGTAGACAATACACATTAGCACAACATATCATCCAAATTGGATAGTGACACATCATAAACTCACCTCTGGCATTTACGCACAATAAACCCAGGATGTACAGGCGAAAGTTGAGAAAACAAACAAGGGCAAAATCACGAGCCATCCACCGCTAAATCAGGTGGAAAATGAAACCTAAACAGTACAGCATCTCACACACATGTGTGGTGCGTTCAATAGCGTCGGAATGGCTATCGGACATATGAAAAGTCACCAAATAATACAACTGAACAGTATTCAATTGAAAACTCCTAAACAACATGGGCTTTCTAACACTAACTGTTTGTAGGCCTAGTATTCCATGTATATTTTTTGTAACTTCTTTGTAGAATTGAAAGCCTGCCACACGAGAGTGGGAGGACAGGTATGTTCTCCCCACACCAAGAGACCTTAATTGTTGATATGGTCAGTGAGAACAACGCCATTAAACTGAGAGAAATTCAGCAGAAGATCATTGAGGGTATCAACCGTGTCAGCCTCTCAACTGTTGTTCGTGTCCTCAAGCGCGACAGACTGCCCATGAAACAGCCTGGATACAGCATGCCAGAGGTTTTTTTCCCCGTTGCCTGGCCAGACAAAATGTGGCCTGTGATGTGGATGAAGTCCTGTGGCCTGACCCAGTACGGAGACATGATGATGTGGCTGAGTAATGCACTTACTTGTATATTTTTGTACTTTATTTTTACATGGGCTTACTGTACACAAGTGGCAAATGCACAAGATTTCAGTTTTTTGTCTTTTTGTACAAGTGCTAAATGCACAGGTTTTTTGTTTTGCAACATGCATTTAACCTACAGTGAAGAATAAACATTTATTTCTCCAGCTTCATGTCCAGAGCATTGTGTTTTCCATAGTAGTGTTCAGTGACTGTTTTAATTTTGATTGACTCGGGGCACGATTTGACAACATAGTTCAGTTTTGAGCACAGATTGAACTGTTTTGAGGTGAAAGTTTGGTTTTGCAAGAAGAGTCTGAGGTTTTGTGAATGTAGCTTGAAAATTGGGTTTTGTGTTCACAGTTTAGAGAAAAGGAGCGCAGCTTTCAAGAAATGTGTCTTAGCAATCAAGAAAAACTGTAATCCAATGGAGTCGCCCCCTGATGGCCATTCAAGAGAATATACAGCTTCACTGTCCGTTTTTATAATCTGTCTCTTGGTTCAAACACTGATAACTTGACCACCTTCACATTTGATGATAATCCACTCTAATCTAATCCCACTCGTTTTTTGCAGAGTTGTGGATTAGTCGCACCATTGTTGCAATCCTGTGTAAAGGTTTGTCTGAAGCTTTACCCGACAGTTGCCAGGTCAGTCACTGTCACACGTTCATGTCTGTATTCATGTATTCATTCATGTGTTTGGTGTGGGAGAGTGAGCGCTTTACAAACTTCAGTTTCCTGTTGGAAATCTTTGTCTAACAGTGAGATTAAGTACACACACTCACACATTATTTTTACAAAATGCAAAAGACTTTTACAAAAGCCACAGTCCTTACAAAAAGGGAATGTCCCAATTGCTGCGAGTGACCCGGAAATGACACTGTGACCTCAGTTGTGATTTATGTGTGTCGTAAAAATGGATACTTGTGACAGAGTGAGGATTTTTCATGGATGTATTATAAGAACTGGATAGAGCTCCGTCCCCTTTTCATTCCTATGGAGTTTCTCACACAGCATTCTGTCTTTACAGGATGCTGAAAAACTAGTTCATGCTTTTGTTAATCTAGATTAGATTACTGTAACTCCTTATTATCAGGATGTTCCAACAAGTCTGTTAGAACCCTTCAGTTCATTCAAAATGCTGCGGCACAAGTTCTGACAGGAACTAGAAAGAGAGACCATATAACTCCAGTGTTAGCTTCTCTACACTGGCTCCACCCACAGTTTAGAATTCAATTTAAAATCCTCCTCCTCATGTACAAAGCACTTAATGGTCAGGCCCCTTCATACCTGAAAGACCTAGTCTTACCTTATCACCCTAATAGACCACTTAGGTCACAAAATACAGGTTTACTTCTGGTTCCCAGAGTCTGTAAGAGCAGAATGGGAGGCAGAGCCTTCAGTTACCAGGCTCCTCCTCTCCTGTGGAACCAGCTTCCAATGATAGTTTGGGAGGCGGAGCCTCTCTCTGTATTTAAAGTTAAACTTTCCTTTTTGATAAAGCTTATAGTTAGAGCTGGTTCAGGGAAACCTGGACCATCTCTTAGTTCTGCTGCTATAGAACTAAACTGCTGGGGGATTTTCCTGTGGTACACGCACATTCACTCTCTCACACTCAGGGTATGATTATGACTTTTAATGTCATTAACCTTGTCTCTTTCTCTCCCTAGTTTGTGTCTTTCCTTCCTTCCTTCTCTCTCTCTCTCTGTATTCTCATCTTGCAGGTTGCAGGATCCAGATCCAGTTTTCGAGGCTATCCATATCAAACATATCATCACCATTATTTTGCCATAATTTAAAAGTTGATATCAGTAACTGTATAAACTTGTAACCTGATACAGTTGTTGTGTATCTGCTCCTGGTCTCTCTCTCTCTTCTGTCTCTACCTCATCTCCCTCTTGTCCTTTCTCTTCCCCCTTTCTGTCCCCCACCTCTCCACTGTCCCCCATTTTCCTTTCACCCCAACTGGTCGAGGCAGATGACCGCACATCTCTGAGTCTGGTTCTGTCAGAGATTTCTTCTTCTGTTAAGAGGGAGTTTTTTCTCTCCACTGATGCCTAGTGTTTGCTCATTGTGTGAACTGTTGTGTTTCTCTGCTCTCCTGATGTTGTCTATGTACAGACCTGAGATCATGTATGTTATGATTTGGCGCTATACAAATAAAATTGAATTGAATTGAATTTACAACATTTATAATATTAATAACATTAAGAAATGATTTTTTTTCTGGGTCCCCAAACAAATTTTGCAGTGTATATATTTGAAATAACAAATATAAAATGAAATGAATGCATTAATGTAGCAATCATCAGCACCGTGAGAGGAGACAGCGTTTCTTCTGGAATTTAAACAAAATCATAAACATGCAACGTCGGTAAAACTGGCTCATAGTGACGTTTTTCATGTTCTATGATTTTGTTTAAATTCCAGAAGAAACGCTGTCTCCTCTCATCAATCATGAAGACTGAGGACAAACAGAAAGTTCATTATTTTTATAGGTGCAATTAAAAAAAAGGTCAGAATGTGATCGACACTTTGATTTGACCCCAGGTAATCTGTTTATCCAGATTAATCTGGTTACTCTGCGATTACTGTCCAGTGTGGATGTTTGTGAATCCTGTATTCTCTTGAATATCCACCAGGGGGTGACTTCATCTCAAACAGTTGAACAAATCACACACACACACACACACACACATTCTTCTCATGAAAAATTAATTTAATCTCATTAATGATTTTAAAGAAACAGATGTGCAATATTAATATTTCTGTTTAATAAACTGTACACATTGAATATGAAAACACACACACAGATAATCAACAATAACAATAATCAATACACAGGTATTTATTTATGTATTTACACAAAGTTTGAATAAATAAATGGACAATAGAATATTTTCAGGATATTTCAAACAAAAACATTTAAATTGATAGGATGTCCTCTGAGATGGACACCAGTGGACACGTCCTCTGATGTGGATACATCACAGAATGTACCTTTAATGACCGACTCAAATGTCCACTGATCAACTTTAAAGTCAGTCAGTCATCATCTAACCGCTTTATCCTCCACCAGAGGGTCGCTGGGGTTGCTGTGCCAATCTCAGCTACATCGGCGATAGGCGGGGTACACCTGGACAGTTCGCCAGTCCATTGCAGGGCCACACACACAGATAGAGACAAACAACCATTCACTCTCACACTCACACCTATGGTCAATTTAGGGTGTCCAATTTGCCTAATCCCCATATTGCATGTTTTTGGACTCAACTTTAAAGTATTTTGGTGAAATTCTCCTTTAACTCAGGCATGAACATTGCTGAGTTTGTCAAAAACCACAAATGACATGCTGCTCCATTATTTGGTTTGATCAATAAATAAATAAATGGACGATAAAATATTTTCTGGATATTTCAAACAAAAACATTTGAATTCATATCTGTCATATCAAGTCATAGTTTAGCATGTCATCCAAAATTAGACAAAAAGGTCATAGTTTTTCATTGTAGATATATATATATATATATACTGTTATAAATGTTATTGTTATGAATGTTGCAAATGTAATAAATGTTATTGATGTTATAAATATTATTGTTATGAATGTTGTAAATGTAATAAATGTTATAAATGTCATTGCTGTTATATATTTTGTAAATGTTATTAATGTTGTAAATGTTATTAATGTTATTATGTTATTGATGTTGTAAATGTTGTAAATGTTGTAAATGTTATTGATGTTATAAATGTTATTGATGTTATAAATGTTATTGATGTTATAAATGTTGTAAATGTTATTGATGTTATAAATGTTATTGATGTTATAAATGTTGTACATTTTATTAATGTTATAAATGTTGTAAATGCTATTAATGTTGTAAATGTTATTGATGCTATAAATGTTATTTTCTCTCCACTGATGCCTAGTGCTTGCTCATTGTGTGAGCTGTTGGGGTTCTCTGCTCTCTTTGATGTTGTCTATGTACAGATAATGTATGTTATGATTTGGCGCTATACAAATAAAATTGAATTGAATTGAATTGAATTGTTATTGATGTTGTATATGTTGTAAATGTTATTGTTTTAAATGTTGTAAATGATATTAATGTAAATGTTATTAATGTCAATATTATAAATGTTGTGAATGTTATGTTGTAAATGTTATTGATATTGTAAATGTTATAGATGTTATACATTTTGTAAATGTTATTGATGTTATAAATGTTGTAAATGTTATTGATGTTATAAATGTTATTTTCTCTCCACTGATGCCTAGTGTTTGCTCATTGTGTGAGCTGTTGGGGTTCTCTGCTCTCTTTGATGTTGTCTATGGACAGATAATGTATGTTATGATTTGGCGCTATACAAATAAAATTGAATTGAATTGAATTGTTATTGATGTTATATATGTTGTAAATGTTATTGTTTTAAATGTTGTAAATAATATTAATGTAAATGTTATTAATGTAAATATTATAAATGTTGTGATTGTTATGTTGTAAATGTTATTGATATTGTAAATGTTATAAATGTTATAGATGTTATACATTTTGTAAATGTTATTGATGTTATAAATATTGTAAATGTTATTAATGTTATAAACGTTATTTAAAAGTTATAAATGTTATTTAAAAGTTATAGATGTTGTAAATGTTATTGGTGTTGTAAATGTTGAAAATTTTATTAATGTTATAAATGTTATTATGTCATAAATGTTGTAAATGTTATTGATGTTGTAAATGTTATTGATGTTATAAATGTTGTAAATGCTATGAATGTTATAAATGTTGTAAATGTTATTGATATTGTAAATGTTATAAATGTTGTAAATGTTATTGATGTTATAAATATTGTAAATGTTGTAAATGTTATTGATGTTATAAATATTGTAAATGTTATTAATGTTATAAATGTTATTTAAAAGTTATTAATGTTTTAAATGTTGTAAATGTTATTGATGTAAATATTATAAATGTTGTAAATGCTATTAATGTTATAAATGTTGTGAATGTTACGTTGTAAATGTTATTGATATTGTGAATGTTATAAATTTTATTGATGTTATACATTTTTTAAATGTTATTGATGTTATAAATATTGTAAATGTTATTAATGTTATAAATGTTATTTAAAAGTTATAGATGTTGTAAATGTTATTGGTGTTGTAAATGTTGTAAATGTATTAATCTTATTAATGTTGAAAATTTTATTAATGTTAAAAATGTTATTAGGTCATAAATGTTGTAAATGTTATTGATGTTGTAAATGTTATTGATGTTATAAATGTTGTGAATGTTATGTTGTAAATGTTATTGATATTGTAAATGTTATTAATGTTATAAATGTTATTTAAAAGTTATTGATGTTGTAAATGTCATAAATGTTATTGATGTTATAAATGTTGTAAATGTTATTGATGTTATAAATGTTGTAAATGTTTTTAATGTTATAAATGTTGTAAATTCAATTCAATTCAATTTTATTTGTATAGCGCCAAATCATAACATACATTAACTAAAGCCACTGTACATAGACAACAGCAAGGAGAGCAGAGAAACACAACAGTTCACACAATGAGCAAACACCAGGCCAACCTAGCATTTGATTTGATTTGAAAATCTTTAATGTCCCCGAAGGGCAATTTGGTTTACAGCAAAAGTTCAACACAGTAGAGCTCACATAGCACACACATGACACAATAAATACATATAAATACATATAGTCATCACAGATAACAGTACTGTACATCCTTCCCACGCCTACAGCGTATTAAGGAATCTAACGGCAGACGGGACAAAGGATTTTAAATATCTGTTTGATTTGGCCTGACAAGGGAATGTGTACCTCCTCTTAGATGGGAGGAGTCGAAACTCTGCATGAAGAGGGTGAAGAGAATTTGCCAGAATGGCCCTTGCCCTCTGAATGGCTCTGACCTGATAAACATTATCAAGGTCATTCAAGTTAATGCCAATTGTTTTTTGGCAGAGTTTGACCACATTCTTCATCTTATTCTTATTTGATATGCTGAGGTTCCCAAACCAACAAATCATTGCAAAAGTTAAGATAGACTCAATAAAAGATGAGTAAAACAGTTTAAGAAACTTCTTATCAACGTTAAAAGACCTCAGTTTCCTTAAATAAAACAACCTCTGATTTACTTTCCTGCAGATGGCATCTGAGTTGCTCTCAAAAGACAGTTTATCATCCAGGATGGTGCCTAGATACTTATAATGGTTGACTGTGTCCACAGCTGTGCCTTTGACAAAGGTTTGGGCTGTGACAGGTGGATTCTTACGGAAATCAATTTTCATGTCTTTCGTTTTTGACACATTAAGTTGCAGATAAGAATCATCACACCATCTAACAAAATGGTCCAGGACCGGTCCGTGGCCCGCCTCATGGTCCTGCAGGAGGCTGACAATCACGGAGTCATCAGCAAATTTAATTATGTGCCTAGACTCAAACGTGCTCTTACAATCATTAGTGTACAACATAAACAGCAGAGGTGACAAGACACATCCCTGGGGCGAGCCTGTGGAACACAACAGAGTCCCGGACAGGGTTTCATTAACACGAGTTCTCTGAGGCCTAGTTGTCAGAAAATCAACTAACCAGCATATAGTTCCCAAATCAACACTGGGTATTTCTGAAAGCCTGTGAGCAAGGACAAGAGGCTGCATACAGTTGAAGGCTGATGAAAAATCAGCAAAACATAGACGTATGTGTGTTTTCCTGCCTTCCAGGTGCCTGACAATTAAATTCAATAGTGTCGCCACAGCATCCTCCACCCCTTTCCTGGGTTGGTAGGCGAATTGAAGGGGATCAATCACGGTCTGCGTCATAGCAAGCAAGCTCTTTTTTTACTATACGCTCAAAACTCTTCATCACCACTGAGGTGAGGGCCACAGGACGATAATCATTTAATGTCTTAGGTGATGGTACCTTTGCCACGGGAACAATAGTGGATTCTTTCCATAATGTGGGAACTTTATTTAATGACAAGGACCACTGGAAAATGTATGTAAAGATTTCACTTAAGAATGGGGCACAGCATTTAAGTAGTCGGCCACTTATTCCATCTGGCCCATAACTTTTCCTTGGGTTAGTCTTTCCAAAATTGCTCCACACACTGATTTCATCTATCTGAATCCCACTGCTTACTGGAACTTCCCTGAATTTAGACAATTCTCCAGAGAAGTCAATTGAATCAAATCTCAAATAAAACTGATTTAATTCTTCTGCCAGGGTGGAGTCAGATTTGTCACTGTTAGATACTCTTTTCTTCTTGTCCTGGATTCCCATCATGGACTTAATTCCTCTCCAAGCGGAGCGAGAATTGCCCATCCTGAATTCATCCTGAACCTTGTCCTTGTACTGCATTTTGGCCAATTTGATTTCCCTTTTCACCAATTTTTGGGCTTCTTTTTGTTCAGATATGTCTCCTTGATAGTAAGCTATTTTTTTCTTATTGATAGAATTCTTGAGGGATTTGCTGACCAAAGGTCAGTATTAGGATACAGTGTGATTGTCTTTCTTGGGATTATCATCTCTTCGCAGAAGGTAATATAATTTACCACAGTGTCAGTCAATTCATCTAAATTAGTACATGAGTCTTTAAAAACATCCCAGTTCGTATTATGCAAACAGCCATTCAGTTCCCGAATAGCGCTCTCTGTCCATAGAGCGACCTCTTTGCACTCAACTTTCCCCTTCTTGAGGGCCGGCTGGTAGACCGGAGCAAGCAAGACACAGCTGTGGTCAGAAAAGCCAAGTGGAGCCAGTGGGAAGGATTTGTAAGCTCCCTTTATAGTGCCGTAGCACAAGTCCAGTATTTTACCATGTCGCGTTGGACATTTTACATACTGGTGCAAATGACCAAGATGCTGTTTCAGACTACAAGTGTTAAAATCACCAAGGATAAAATGTGGGGCATCAGGGCATTTATTTTGCAATTGGTGCACAAGTTTAGCAATAGTGGACGCTGCTTCTGCCGTATCAGCTCTGGGATGTATATAAACCACTGTCAGGAACACCTGTGGGATTTCCCTTGGCAGATAAAATGGGCGCAGTGAGACTGATAAGAGTTCGATGTGGGGACTGCATATGGATTCTCTTATTTTGACAGACTTACACCAACGAGGATTGACGTACAAGCACACGCCCCCTCCCAATGATTTGCCGGTGATTTGTGCGTCACGATCAATCCGGTAAGGCTGACCAAAACCATCAATGTCAAAATCTTGAGTAGGATCATAATCCTTCAGCCAGGTCTCGGTTAAAGCGATCACACAGGCATCCCTGTACTCCGAGATATGCTTCACATTCGCTTGGAGCTCGTCCACCTTATTTCTCAGAGACTGCGCGTTGCCGAGGATAATTGAAGGGAGCGGCAAGCGGCGGAGTCCCAGTCCCGCTGACGCACACCTCCTCTCCGGCCACGCCTCCTCACTCGAGCCGCAGTCCGCTGCCGAGGGCTTCCGGGTCTCCGAAAAGCCGCATGCCCCGCCGCCACCGATGCCAGCCGGTCCGAACGGGAGCCTCCAGCCCAATTCCTCCGGATCTCCGGCGGGATGCCATCATGTGAAATCACTGCCCCTGAGTTGCTGCAGTGAATAAGGAAGTCACGGCTGTATCGGAGCCTGTCAGGTCGGTTGCTCTGTTGGACGCTTATAGCACTCCCAAGAGCGACCAAGTTCAGGAAAAAAACACTCACTAAATCCATGATGACTCGGGTATTTAAAGTATTTAAAAGACTTAAAAACGTTAAAAACACAGGTAAAACCACAGTTAAAAAACCGCAGTTCACACAATCACTCCCACAGACTCTTGCTGTGTGTCGCCATGACCAGCGCCAACTAGCATACAAGTCATCATACGCCCTTTGTTTGGCCTTTGCCACCTCTACCTTTACCTTGTGCTGTACTCCTGATAACAGACGACACACCAAGTACTCTCCAACCTGTCTCCCTGATTACATTAGCTGTAGTCAGCTCTCCCTGACCACCCAGATTCTTTCTCAACTCCTCCCTGAAAACTACAGAACAGTCCTCTCTTTTCAGCTTCCACCACTTTGTCCTTTGTTCTGTCTTTGTCCTCTTCGTCTTCCTTGTCACCAGATTCATCCTACAAACCACCATCCTATGCTGACTTGCTACACTCTCACCCACCACTACTTTGCAGTCACTGATCTCCTTCAGATTACATGGTCTATACAAGATGTAGTCTACCTGTGTGCTCCTACCTCCACTCTTATAAGTCACTCTATGCTCATGACTCTTCTGGAAAAAAGGATTCACTCCAGCCATTTCCATCCTTGTGGCAAAGTCTACCACCATCTGTCCCTCTGTGTTCCTGTCTTGGATACCAAACCTGCCCATCACTTCTTCATCACCTCTGTTTCCTGCACCAACATGTCCATTGACATCTGCACTAATTACCACTCTCTCACCTCTATCTCACCCCTATTCTGCATCACTTCATCTAACTCACTCCAGAATGTTTCCTTCTCCTCTAATTCACATCCCACCTGTGGGGCATAGCCACTAATAATATTTAACATCACACCTTCAATTTCAAGCTTCAGACTCATCAGTCTATGTGACACTCTCTATCTAACCCCTCCTCCATTTCTCTTCCTATCAATACCATAGTAGTACAACTTCAAACCAGCGCCTAAGCTTCTAGCCTTGCTACCTTTCCACCTGGTCTCCTGGACACACAGTATATCCACCTTCCTTCTCTGCATCATGTCAATCAACTCTCTAGTTTTTCCCGTCATTGTCCCAATATTCAAAGTCCCTACTCTCAGTCCCAGACTCTTGCCTTTCCTCTTTTCTCTCTGTTTCTGAACCCGCCTTCCTCCTCTCCTCCTTCGACTTCCCACAGTAGCCCAATTTCCACTGTTACCCTGTGGGTTATCGGCACCAATGGCGGTCGTTGTTAACCCAGGCCTCAACCGATCCAGTATGGAAGTCATAGGTTCAATTTGCATATTTGGTTTTGGCAAGTTTTACGCCGGATGCCCATTTATCCGGGCTTGGGACCGGCTCAAAAAGACACTGGCTTGTGACCTCCTAAGGCTGCATTGTAAATATTATTAATGTAAATATTATAAATGTTATGATTCTGTTTTGTTGTTTTTAATTAGACTAATAAAAATATGACCAGCATGTTTTTCCAGTGTAAGCTCCACCCTCCAGTGTAGGCTCCGCCCTCTGAAGGTGACTGTTTTTGGCGGCAGTTCTCAGCGTGAGCGGATCAGAGCGCTGAAGTGAAGTGAAGCACAGTAATTGTCTCTTTCCTCTGTAACAGGATTAGAGTGCAGTGGTGTGGAGGTCACATGTCCACTCAACCGTGCAGCTGGAGGCTAACGTTAGCACAGCACCACATTCATGATCAAGTTCACACGACACTGGGTGGACAGTGGTTACCACTGCTGCCTCACAGCAACAAGCTACTTGGTTTGAACCCGCCCCCCGCTGTTGAGGACAAAGTAAGTCCTGATATCTATGTCACATGATCACGTCTTTATCTCACTGTTAGTCCTTATGTCTGTTTGTAAAGCACTCACTCTCCCACACCAAAGCCCAGAGAGAAAATCAGTGATTTTTACATCACACACACACACACACACACACTGCTGCCTCCATCACTAAGTTCAAATGTGTTATTTTGTCACGTCAGTATTTGAAATAAAACGTTCAGAGCAGAGGACCAGCAGCTCGTGTGTGTGTGTACTTACATTTATCTTTTAGCATCAGTTAGCATGAGACAGATGTTGTGTGTTTGTTGTTGAATTAAAGCTAAATCTCTGTGTGTTTGTGTTTGTGTTTGTGTGTGAGTGTGAGTTTGTGTGTGTCTGTCAGCAGTGGGGTTTCCGTACCCGGGGCTCAGGGGATTTGGTCTCCAAGTTTGTCCCAGACTTAAATCCTGCCCTGACCTTTAACCCTGACAGTGATCACATCTAAACTGAGTGCTGACAGCTTTACCACACACACACTCACACACACACACACCTACATACACACACACACACACTCTCTCATACACACACATACACACATGCACACACACACTATGATGTGTTTGTTGTGTAAACAACAGCATGATTTAACCACAGCCCCTAACACTGATTCTTAACTTACCTTCCTTCCTTCCTTTCTTGCTTCCTTCCTTGACTTTTAACCTGAATGTAAAACACTGAGTCAGAGTCTCAGGGTTCTCAACAGCAGGGGGCGCTCACAGTGCAGTCACCTCACACTTGAAAAACATAACATTCAAGTAAACCTTGAATAAATACTGAGACACATATCGACACCCAGGTGATCATGTGACACAACAGCGGACTGTAACCATGGTAACACAGTCTGTATCTGTAACTGAGCTCAGTTCACCTTCACACTCCACCGCAGATATGTCCACTCATTACTCCTGATTAGGGTCATTATTGTGTGTGTGTGTGCCTGTGTGTGTGACTGAGTTTGCATGCGCGTGTGTGTGTCTGTGTGTGTATGAGAGAGAGTGTGTG
>NW_025321500.1:0-16529 GCF_019176455.1 Solea senegalensis
AAAACAAGTTAATATATGTAAGTAGACCTCCATAACTAACATATATGTGTGGCCATGAAAACAAGTTAATATATGTAAGTAGACCTCCATAACTAACATATATGTGACCATGAAAACAAGTTAATATATGTAAGTAGACCTCCATAACTAACATATATGTGACCATGAAAACAAGTTAATATAGCAGCATAATGGACGATGATGGAGACCATGGATCAGGGTGTTGTCCTTTATTATTCAAATCATACTTTGATTTTACAGCATTAACAACACTGATGCAGCTGTGAACCCACTTCACTGTATGACCACGTAAATGCTTTTTTGAGCCGAGTCATCAGACTCTTTCACAGTCTTATCACACACATGATAAGACACTGTCTCTCATGACACAGTTTCTGTATTCTCAGAGTGATTGATGTCAAACAGACTCTAAATCATCGTCCACTTGTAAACTAGAAAAAGTGTGATTCACAGGGGTCGGTGGAAGGAATTCAGTTACAATAAGCTGGTTTGATTTGTTTCTAATATCTAATATAATATATGAACACATGGGAGTTCACTGTATCTGACTTAGATTTTACTATTCACCAGCTGTAGGGACCCAGAGAGCAGACCCTAACCAGTGTTAACCTCAAAGTCAACAGTCATGTTAACTGTCACTGTGAGTGATTGAAGTCAGCGAGACCAGATACACATCACTTCACTTCTTTCTCTTATGAATGACAAAGGGAAAGTAACTGGGACATAAAAGAAAGGTGTGAATGGATGATCTGCGTGTGTGCAGCTCATTGCTGCCATCTAGTGGTCATTTCAATAAAAACAGTGTGCAGTCAGGTGTGTTTTCTTTTATGTTGATATTTCAATAACCATACAGGCTGTACATGTATAATAGTTTCAATGCTCAGATGACTGCTGACACACAAACAGTGTATGCATGCCTGTATTTTAGTGCATTGCATCTTTTGATTATAATCTGGACTAACATGATGTCATGTGACTTAGATTAGAGGTCCTGCTGGTCACTGACTGTCAAGTGAAAAAAGTCCACCTGTTTCAGTAGATGTGGGCAAAATGAATTTAAAAGTATCATAATATCACAATAATGACATTCATCATGATATTTAGTTTTGATGTGGAACAACACATAATTTAGTATTAATCTTTATATAACAGAAACAAATAATCACATGTATAACCACATTTCCAATAACACTTCCTCACTATTTCTTTTATTTGCTGTTAAATATAGTTAGTATTATATTCTGTCTATACGTCATCATCATGAATTATAGCTTTGCTGTTTGTGGTCGTATGGAGTCACTGTAGGTTTAACTGCTTCTTTACCTCGTTTACACCAACGCTCACCTTTAATAGAGTGACAATAATGATAATAATAATAATAATAAGATAAAGTGTCATCAGGAAGTGGGTGCCTTATGGTCCAATCCAACTTTATTTCTACAGCACAGTGACTTACTGTAAATAAATAGAGATTGACAAACAGACGAGAAAGAGTCTCATTCCACCAGCAGCAGACGCAGGTTCAGTCTGAGTGTGTGTTTAGTCAGCTGACCACTTGCTGACCTGAGCGCGCAGGTGTGTGTGTGTGTGTGTGTGTGTGTGTGTGTGTGTGTGTGAGGGAGGCCAAACAATACAAATAAAATAAATAATACAAATGTAAGAGTAGCATTGGAGTGAGCAGAACATTGTTGGAAATGCACTCATATTTATTTATGTAAATAGACTCACTCAATAAAAACAGCACTCACTTTGTCACCTGTGTTTTACAGACGTTCACTTTTTAATCCACTGGATCCACACGACTTTCTGGATCTGCTTATATCTATGACTTATCATAAACACATGAACACGACAGACGCCATCACTGAGATACTCACATGTCCTGATCCTGCACACACACACACACACACACACCACGATTCCTTCAAATCTGATGGGTTCAAACAGAGATGAGTTTTTCATAAGTGAAGAAACAAGAAGAAAATGTGATCATTTATTGTGATTAACGTCATCAGTGGGTCGATTCTTACCAACATTGAATTGGAACATAGAAAACAGTCAGTCAAAAACTGCAGACAGGAAGGTGGTGAGGTGAGAACGTGCACCTGCTCATCTTTATCTGTATGTTGTTTGTTCACTGTGTTTTTAACTGTTTTACATCACAGCAAGTTCAGATGTGTCAGCATCAGCATCAAGAGTCTGACAGTGACAGTGTGTCTGCTCCGAGCAGCAATCTGCTCAACACCAAATCACGCCTGTTTACATTACTGCACAAATAAATCAATTCAATCCCTTTAAGCAAGTTGCCATGCACTTGACTTGGATTGTGATTAATCACATATGTAGAGTGTTAAGTTCAGGTCCTGGAGCTGGTTTGAGGAGCATGTCGCCTCATTCCTGAGCATGCGTGTGTGAGTTAGTGTCTGTACTCTCAGTTCATGTGTTCTGATTCACAGTATTTTTACACTTCTCAGCAAACACACCTTACTTTATTTTTAGCTGCCACTTAGTTTTAACAGGGATCCACATATCTTTCTTTTTTTCACTTTAAAGCGGTGAAGGTAGTGCTTTTACTGAGCTCCTTCAGACTTGTCACCAGTCTGAGGCCTGTTATTCAGCTTGGTCTTCACTGTAACATGTGTCTGTGACAATGTCCATGTGCCGTTCACTTCAGAAAATGTAGCTACACAACAGTATGTCATTTACATGTGTGAATGTCATATTTGTAGGGCTGGGAAATATAGAACAACTTTTCACATTTATATTTTTATATATTTATATTTCTTTGGTATTTTTAAAAAAAAAAACAGATCTTTGGCTTTTTAATGTTAAATGAAGGATTATAAACAATTACATTGACTATAAATATGGTCAAATTCTGCTTTAACACAAATAATTATGCTTAAAATGAAAGACTTGAGTCATCCATGTATTTTGAATAACATTTCATTCATAATGTTTAGTGTATTTCATAAATATTTTTAAGTAATTATCACGATATTGATATAATATTGATAAATTGAACCCTTCAGTTCATTCAAAATGCTGCAGCACGAGTTTTGACAGGAACTAGAAAGAGAGACCATATAACTCCAGTGACCACTTAGGTCACAAAATACAGGTTTACTTGTGGTTCCCAGAGTCTGTAAGAGCAGAATGGGAGGCGGAGCCTTCAGTTAGCAGGCTCCTCCTCTCCCGTGGAACCAGCTTCCAATGACAGTTCGGGAGGCGGAGCCTCTCTCTGTATTTAAAGTTAAACTTAAAACTTTCCTTTTTGATAAAGCTTATAGTTAGAGCTGGTTCAGGGAAACCTGGACCATCTCTTAGTTATGCTGCTATAGAACTAAACTGCTGGGGGATTTTCCTGTGGTACACGCACATTCACTCTCTCACACTCAGGATATGATTATAACTTTTTATATGTCATTAACCTTGTCTCTTTCTCTCCCTAGTTTGTGTCTTTCCTTCCTTCCCTCTCTCTCTCTCTCTGTATTCTCATCTTGCAGGTTGCAGGATCCAGATCCAGTTTTCGAGGCTATCCATATAATACTTATCATCACCATTATTATTGGGCTATAATTAAAAAGTCGATATCATTAACTGTATAAACTTGTAAACTGATACAGTTGTTGTGTATCTGCTCCTGGTCTCTCTCTCTCTTCTGTCTTTCCCTCTTGTCCTTTCTCTCCCCCCATTTTCTGTCTCCCACCTCTCCACTGTCCCCCATTTTTCCTTTCACCCCAACCGGTCGAGGCAGATGACCGCACATCTCTGAGCCTGGTTCTGCCAGAGATTTCTTCTTCTCTCCACTGATGCCTAGTGTTTGCTCATTGTGTGAACTGTTGTGTTTCTCTGCTCTCCTTGATGTTGTCTATGTACAATGCCTTGAGATAATGTATGTTATGATTTGGCGCTATACAAATAACATTGAATTGAATAATATTGATATATTGATGTAATATTGATATAATATTGATAAACTGATGTAATATTGATGTAATATTGATAAATTGATATAATATTAATACATTGATAACATATTGATATATTGATATAATATTAATACATTGATAACATATTGATATAATATTGATATATTGCCCGGCCCTACATATTTGTGACAGACTTTCCCTTTGAGACTGCTGTTAAATTCTTCTTTTATATCAGAATCACTGACAGACGTGTATGGCTCTATTGCGTATGCTAGTGCCACCATCTTAAACATTTCATCATTTCATGTGCTTTTCCTTCTTTAACAAACACACATTTGCTTTGTTGACTCTCCTTCATTCTGCTGTCTGTGAATGAGTCAGACTTAATAACACATCTTTGTGACTGTTACACCCTCACTCAATGACTTACACTGTTTTATACAGTAGCATGCAAAAATCAAACATGTTGGTTATTCAGTGCAAAGCGCAGAAGCTGGCAACATCCAGAGATGTAAAGGAGACAGGGAAGGAAACATGGAAAGCCCCTTTACTTTGTCTTTGATGGAGTCTTGGTGTGATGTGAAGGAGAGGTGTTCCCCTGGTCCTCACAGCTCATGGAGAGCTGAGAGAGTGAGAGGTCAGAGTTCACTGCAGGGTTGTTGTCTGTTGGAGCTGTCTGATCTTTCTCCCGATGTTTCTCCCGAGGACACGGGGTGGACAGGAACGGAGGGAGAAAGGCTGACTCCAGCAGACCTTTAGGTCCCCGTGTGCACTGGGGATCAAGGCACGAGACAGAAAACACAGAGGTAACAAGATGAGTCGTTTCAGCGACTGCAGCAACAGCAGCGAGTTTTATGCCACAGATTGTCATCAGTTTGGAAATACTTGGTAAGATCAGCAGTTATGACAGAAGCAGAGCAGACTGTCCTGTGCTGTGACTGTGACCACGAGGAGGTGGAGAAAACATCCAAAGAACCAACACAACACAATAAACAGCAAACATAAGGAATAGTCCTCGCTCTGCCACAGCAAAAATAGTATATAAGTGTGTATTTTTATTTATTTTTTGCTGTAATGGTATTATGAAGTACACAAATATAAGTCAATATACACAAAGAGTGGTATCGGTGCATGCCTACAATTGTTTCAGAGATCATCTGGAGGTGATCAGGTCGCAGATGTTGCTCTAGATATTGTCTGCAATTGTTGCGGTCTGTACGCACGAGTCAAATCTACAGATGATATCCAGAGGAGCAGATCTGTCGAGCTGCTCTCAGCATGTGGACATTTCAAAGACACTTTTTATTACATAGCAAATGTTGTAGGGCAGCTCCATGAAATAGAACAAACACAGGAGCATTAGTTAGGGTTCCACTCCAGGTTTAAGAGAGCCGGGTCACACTGGAAACAAATGTCATGGTGGCCTGACACACTATTTACACAATCTACCATCTCTGCCATGGGCAGTTTGGGGTTAAGTGTCTTCTGTTCTGTTTTTCTGTTTTTTGACATGAATCATGAGTGTATCTGAAGGTGCTTCCTCAAACTGAACTCACCTGGCTTCTCTGAGAAGTCACAAATGAATCACGCATCAACAGTTCACCACTAAAACAATGCAAGTAAATAACTATGTTATATATATGTATTAATGTTTTACTATTTTTATGGTCACATATATGTTGTTGTTTTTTGTAAAACCATACATTTGAAAATCCATGGATAACAATAATAATAATATTTTAGCGTTGCCCATTTCATACTGGTGTATTAACCATTACAGAAACTGTTGATTTAGGGCAGAAACCTTACATTAGGTGATGATCTAATACATTTGTTAAGCACTGTATATACTGATATACTGTACACATACATACATATTATATATACACATACATACATATTGTATATACACATACATACATATTATATATACACATACATACATATTGTATATACACATACATACATATTATATATACACATACATACATAATATATATACACATACATACATACTATATATACACATACATACATACTATATATATATATACATACATACACATATACATACTGATACACTATATATACACATACATACATGTATATACATACAAACTGTATATACACATACATATTATATATACAAATACATACTGTATATACACATACATACATATTATATATACACATACATACATACTGTATATACACATACATACATACTACACATACATACATACACACTGTACACATACTATATATACACATACATACATACTGTATATACACATACATGCGTACTATATATACACATACAAACTGTATATACACATACACACATACTATATATACACATACATACATACTGTATATACACATACACACATACTATATATACACATATATACATACTGTATATACATACATATTACTATATATACACATACAAACTGTATATACACATACAAACATACTATATATACACATACAAACAGTATATACACATACATACCTACTGTATATACACATACATATTATATATACACATACATAAATGCATACTGTATATACACATACATACTGTATATACACATGCATACATACTGTATATACACATACATACTATATATACACATACATACATATTATATATACACATGTATACATACTGTATATACACATACATACACACTGTATATACACATACATACTATATATACACATACACACATATTATATATACACATGCATACATACTGTATATATACATACATACTATATATACACATACATACATATTATATATACACATGCATACATACTGTATATATACATACATACTGTATATATACATACATACTGTATATACACATACATATTATTTATACACATACATACATACTGTATATACACATACATACTATATATACACATACATACATATTATATATACACATGCATACATACTGTATATATACATACAAACTATATATACACATGTATACATACTGTATATACACATACATATTATTTATACACATACATACACACAGTATATACACATACATACTATATATATACACATATACACATATTATATATACACATGCATACATACTGTATATATACACATACATACATACTGTATATATACACACACATACATATTATTATTACTATATACACATACATATTATTATTATATATACACATGCATATGTAAGGCCTGTATATATACATACAAACTATATACACACATACATACATATTATATATACACATGTATACATACTGTATATACACATACATATTATTTATACACATACATACACACTGTATATACACATGCATACATACTGTATATATACACATACATACATATTATATATACACATACATACATACTGTATACTGCCTTAATGACTAAAAAAAAAAAAAAGTTGTGAAAGTTGTATTTTTCTAAAGTGACCATAAGCTATAATGTGTATAATGATCAAACTTTGCTTTTTCCTCTTCTAAATGTGGTTAATCAGCGAGTACATGACACCGCAGAGTCAGGACAGTACAGACATGACAGACTGCTGAGTGGACTGATACTAGGGACAGTTGGACCTTAACAACAGAAACAACGAACAATGGGAACGATTTCCATTTGTAATGTGTGACAAAACATTATCAAAAAAGAGGGTGGGCAACAAGGAATATCACAAAGAACGTAAGGAAATGTACTGATGGAGTTCAAATGTGACACATAATATGTGACACATAATAAGCATTACACCCTCAACTGGCTTTCAGCTTATTCTGCACACATGCATACAATTACTGGTGCAAACAGCAGCTACTCTCCTGTATGTAACAGAGAGAAACAGCAGCTAAAGGTAGAGAGGATTTTTGTGACATCTGAAAATGATGATGTTCTCAAATGATTCACTTGTAATGATCTCTCTGTTCTATGGAACGAAGAAATCAGAAAATATTCACATTTAGGAAGCAGAAAAAAACCTGGTATTCAGCACCAGGCTGCTGACAAACAGACTCAGGAACTTGCCATTCGACTCTACAACACATCTCTAGGTGTTCAGGGGTCACGACCCCAGCAACAGCCTGGACCTAAATCACATCTGGTGTAAAATCTAAGGACATTTATCCCACTATGCACCGTATCTCTAATTTAACTGCACTTTATAATCCATGTTGTGGATCCTCTTACCATGGTTATCTCGCTTTTAACAGCCACAGATGGGACGTCGATGTCCGCTCCACCTGTCTGGGCAGATTCATCTGCAGGCAGGAAGCCTCGCCTGTCGATTAAACTAAAAGAGAACAGAAGAAAGGAAAGTGTCTTATCATCTCACGTACAGTTAATCCTGAATGCACACACACACACACACTATATATGACTTTGTTGTTCAGAGCTGTGAGGGGGAGAGAGATGGAGCGCTGCCTCTGGCTGTAAAATGTCATTGTTCTTCATAAATTGTGTTTTTGATGCATGTACACTCATGTCACCGGCGTCTGTGCCTTACAAACACCCTTACTTTGAAATGCTGTGAAATATCACCAAATACTGTCATCGTGATATCATGAAAGAACATTGTGTTATAATTCTAAGCTCATATTGCCCATCCTGTAATAAACGGATGTGTATTTTTCCCTCTAGTGGACACTCATTGTCCCCCAGGTCATTTGAGTTTGAATGTAATTGTCCATGTTCACCACCTGGTGGCAGCCAGTCAGAGAGTTCATGTCACACAGGGACTTTTTCAAAGTCAAGACCAGATGCTCACATGGCTGAATTTCAAGAATGAACCATTCCAATCCCAGAATGTGAGACCAACCTTGGTGGCATGGGTCCACAGAGCACAGAGCAACAGTTGATGAGGATGTTTTTATGACTGTATGGGTTTGTGACGTCTTGTCCACTCTTCCCTGACCAGGAGCCTTTGATCTGGAAAACACACACACACACACACACACACACAGACACACACACATGCTTTTTTGTTTTGTTTTGTTTTTTAAACTTCATAAATCAATAAAGGGTTTATGTTCACTTATAACAACATTACTAGCACTACAAAGAAGCTCCAAATGTAAACAGCGACTAAAACACAGCTACAGTACGTCTTATGTTAAATTATATGGTATTACAGTTTTACATGTTTATTTACACATTTCTTAAAGGTGATAAGGTGAGATTATTTGAATTATACAAATGCCATAAAAAAACAAGTGCAAATATTGTAGCATTACTCACATCTTCATTTGTGGTCAGGTTAGAAGCCACTAAGTATGTATGGAAGCCTGAAAGGCCCAAGATGGACCAGACTGAGAAAAAACATATGACGAGCTCCACTGCAGTGAAAGGTTGCATTAAGGAGAACATTAGTACATGTGAGGGGAGGAGAAACAATGAAGCTTTTTTTAAATGCATTGATGAGTAAAAGGATATCTTCCTGGACTCTCCTGCAGAGCAAACACCAGACCCTTTCCATCCTGAGCCACTGAAAGAGAAGAAAACATACTGAACAAAACAGCTGCTGTGTGAGGCTACATCCACTCTGCTGTCCACACTACCACTCTGTCTTTGTCACTTTAAGTTTGAAAACAAAAATGATTTTTTTGAATGTTATTGAATCAGGGAATCATTTTCAAAACAGGGAAAAGACAATAAATGTGCGCCTTTAAGTAGAAGTAATGTCACATTATACATGCCCAAAAGACACAGAGTGTCCCTTTAAGTGAATAAAAGTAACTATTTATTTCATGAAATGACACAATATAAATTGAGCAACTTAAATCAGTGAAGCCAACTGAGTGATGTAGATTACGTTACATTACATGTCATTTAGCAGACACTTTTATCCAAAGGGACTTACAAGGGAATTGAGTACAACCTGCCAAGGGTGGAGTTGAACTTGCAACCATGAAGTCTTTTGCACACAGGGTACCGGTCTCAACCACTGAGCCACTCCACCCCCCATATCAATAAAATAAAAATGCAAATTGAGTTACTGCAGCTAATGATAGCACAAGCTATAACATAAAAAGTGTGTGATGTACCAGTTTAGAAGTTTTTGATGGAGTTTTGTAAATATTTCATGTAACTTTGCTAGCGTAAAGTTAGCTTAGCAGCGATGGCTTCTCCCTCTCCTTCTCCTGCTCTGTCCTGTGTTGTGTGCCACATGTTTAGCTACTCCTCTGCCTCCTTTAGCGATAAAAGTACTTGTAAAAAGTGTAGCTTGCTGGCTAGGGTGGAGGCGAGGCTTAGCGAAGTAGAAACTCGGCACCGCACCATAGAAGCTAAATCAGTTAGCCAGTCCCCAGTAGTCGGTGCGGACCACATAGCATTAGCTCCCTCAGCAGCTCCCGTGCAGCCGGGAGACAAACAGGGCAGCTGGGTGACTGTAGTGTTAAGCCTAAGAGTCCTGTCCACCACCAACCTGTTCACACCTCAAACAAGTTTTCCCCTCTCAGCACCACACAGACTGACCAGGATATTCATCGTTTGAAAGCCTTATTCTTAATCTATCTCATCCTAGTTGTAAATCACAGAAACCAATTATAATAGTCACAGTTTATCATCCGCCTGCACCTTATTCAGAGTTCCTATCAGAGTTCTCTGAGTTCTTATCTGAGTTAGTGCTTAAAACAGATCAAATCATAATTGTAGGGGATTTCAACATCCATGTAGATGTTGACCGTGATAGTCTTAGCTGCGCATTTAACTCACTGTTGGAATCAATAGGTTTTATTCAACACTGAACTACAATAACATAAATAAGAAATACTGTCTGATAATAATATGAATACATTCAAAGAGACAGTGCAACCTTTATTTAACTCGGTGCCATATGTCAGTACATCTGAAGGTACCTTTTGTGATTTTACTCCCGCCCTCATAGATAACCTTGTTGATAGTACAGCAGCCTCACTGCGTACTACATTAGATTGTGTTGCCCCTCTGAAAAAGAAAGTGGTGAATCAGATGAGACGAGCACCATGGTTTAACTCCAATACTCGTGCTCTTAAACAGACGTTATGTAGATTAGAAAGAAAATGGCGTTCCAGTAACCTAGAGGAACTTCATATAGCCTGGAAAGATGGTTTTGTAGCTTACAAAAAAGCCCTACACAAAGCTAGAGTTGCCTATTATTCTTCTCTAATTGAAGAAAATAAGAATAATCATAGGTTTGTTTTCAGCACTGTAGCCAGGCTGACACAGAGCCACAGCTCCACTGAACCATCTATTCCTTTAACACTGAGCAGTGATGACTTTATCAACGTCTTTGTGAATAAAATAACATCAATTAGAGAAAAAATGGATCATCTGCTCCCTCATATTGGGACTGACTCATCTTCTAGTACAAGAGCTTTAGAAGCACCAGGTGCACAGTTAGACAGTTTCTCCCCTATAGATCTCCCTGAGTTAACATCATTAGTTTCATCATCTAAGCCATCAACCTGTCAGTTAGATCCTATCCCCACCAAACTGTTTAAAGATGTGTTTCCTTTAATTAACAACTCTATCTTAACTCAAATTAATCTATCCTTATTAACTGGAGATGTGCCCCAAACGTTTAAAGTAGCAGTTATTAAACCCCTTCTAAAAAAAGCGACCCTTGACCCAGATATTTTAGCTAATTACCGACCTATATCTAATCTTCCCTTTGTTTCTAAAATCTTAGAAAAGGCAGTTGCTAATCAATGATGTGAATATTTGTGCATTAATGGCCTGTTTGAAGATTTTCAGTCAGGTTTTAGATTAAACCATAGCACAGAAACAGCACTAGTTAAAGTTAGTAATGATCTTCTCTTGGCGTCAGATAATGGTCTAGTTTCTTTACTTGTCCTGTTAGATCTTAGTGCTGCATTTGACACCATTGATCATGATATTCTACTGCAGAGATTGGAGCAGACTCTTGGTATCACAGGTGCTGCCCTCTGCTGATTTAAATCATACTTATCTGATAGATTCCAGTTTGTTCACGTTAATGATAAAGCCTCACTACAAACAAAAGTTAATTGTGGAGTTCCACAAGGCTCAGTGCTTGGGCCTATACTTTTTACCTTATATATGCTTCCTCTAGGGAACATTATTAGAAAGCATAACATACACTTTCATTGTTATGCAGATGACACACAGCTATATTTATCAATGAGGCCGGATGAAATAAATCAGGTTGTTCAACTCCAGGAATGTCTCAGAGACATTAAGTCCTGGATGACCTGTAACTTTCTACTTTTAAACTCAGAAAAAACTGAGGTCATTATACTCGGCCCTAAACACCTCAGAGAAAAACTTTCTGATTACATTGTCACTTTAGATGACATCACCATGGCTTCCAGTTCCACTGTGAGGAACCTTGGAGTTACTTTTGACCAGGAAATGTCATTTGATTCACATATAAAACTCATTTCCAGAACAGCCTTCTTCCACCTGCGGAACATTATGAAAATTAGAAACATTCTGTCTTTACAGGATGCTGAAAAACTAGTTCATGCTTTTGTTAATCTAGATTAGATTACTGTAACTCCTTATTATCAGGATGTTCCAACAAGTCTGTTAGAACCCTTCAGTTCATTCAAAATGCTGCAGCACGAGTTCTGACAGGAACTAGAAAGAGAGACCATATAACTCCAGTGTTAGCTTCTCTACACTGGCTCCACCCACAGTTTAGAATTCAATTTAAAATCCTCCTCCTCACGTACAAAGCACTTAATGGTCACGCCCCTTCATACCTGAAAGACCTAGTCTTAGCTTATCACCCTAACAGACGTCTTAGGTCACAAAATACAGATTTACTTGTGGTTCCCAGAGTCTATAACAGCCGAATGGGAGGCAGAGCCTTCAGTTAGCAGGCTCCTCCTCTCCTGTGGAACCAGCTTCCAATGACAGTTCGGGAGGCGGAGCCTCTCTCTGTATTTAAAGTTAGACTTAAAACTTTCCTTTTTGATAAAGCTTATAGTTAGAGCTGGTTCAGGGAAACCTGGACCATCTCTTAGTTATGCTGCTATAGAACTAAACTGCTGGGGGATTTTCCTGTGGTACACGCACATTCACTCTCTCACACTCAGGATATGATTATGACTTTTTATATGTCATTAACCTTGTCTCTTTCTCTCCCTAGTTTGTGTCTTTCCTTCCTTCCCTCTCTCTCTCTCTCTGTATTCTCATCTTGCAGGTTGCAGGATCCAGATCCAGTTTTCGAGGCTATCCATATCATACATATCATCACCATTATTATTGTGTTATAATTAAAAGTCGACTGTATAAACTTGATATAGTTGTTGTGTATCTGCTCCTGGTCTCTCTCTCTCTTCTGTCTCTACCTCATCTCCCTCTTGTCCTTTCTCTCCCCCTTTCTTTCCCCCACCTCTCCGCTGTCCCCCATTTTCCTTTCACCCCAACCAGTCGAGGCAGATTACCGAACATCTCTGAGCCTGGTTCTGTCAGAGATTTCTTCTTCTGTTAAGAGGGAGTTTTTTCTCTCCACTGATGCCTAGTGTTTGCTCATTGTGTGAACTGTTGGGGTTCTCTGCTCTCCTTGATGTTGTCTATGTACAGTGCCTTGAGATAATGTATGTTATGATTTGGTGCTATACAAATAAAATTGAATTGAATTGAATGGAGTAAATGTGATGTGTCTCATACTAAGAGATAAACATGGACAAACTATTTTCCTTAAATGTTACTAACCTGGAATATGATTTTAATTTGTACAGAAACAAGAAATTAATTGTACAACAGTAGTGTAACAACAATATGTAAGAAAATGTTTCTTCTCAAATGAACAATAATTGAATAATATGGCAGCGGCCCGGGTCCAGACCCAGACCTGGATCTTTTCTCACAGTGTTTCTATGGTTTCTACCGTTTCTACACGCTACTCAGTGAAAGGGACATCCTGCCTGTACTAGTCAGCCAATCACAGGCAGAGGAGGACGGGCCTTCATTGAATAGAGGCGTGGAAAACAGCTGGCACTCTCGTGACAGTGACAGGGAGTGAGAAATACAAAGGATTGAGAAGACAAGAGAGAGAGTCGGTGTACCATGGCTGGTTTGTAACGGCATACAAAGATCACAAGTGGGAGTGTGAAAGAACAAATCTGTTTTTGAGTGTTACAGAGCTGAAAGTGACATGTTTGAAAATACTGTTTTCAAATGAAAGCATCTCTATAAGAATATAGGCTTAGTGTGGAGCCTGAAGACCTACTCAGTGCCAGATGTGTGGTCACACATCCAAAGATGAACGCCGTCAGGAAGGAGAGCAGCACAATAAAGGTGTAGAAGAAGCGGTAGTTGCGTTTCCCGACACAGTTGCCCACCCAGGGGCAGTGATGGTCGAATCGCTCTGAAGGAGAAGTGCACCAGAGAAGAACTAAATGTAGAGGAATAGATTGTGTGTTGCCGAGTGAGGTTATAATGATCACTGTGGCCCACATGAAGCTATTATTTATTACATATGGTTGTTGATGTTGATGTTACGTTGCTGGTGTGTGTGCTGCTCACCCACACAGTTGTCACACAAGCTGCAGTGGGAGGTGCGTGGAGGCCGGAACATCCTACATGTGAAGCAGTACTTGAGCTTGACCACCTGCTGGTTAATCAGGACTTCCTGAGTGCGCGGCGGAGGATGATAGCTTGTGTTTCCTGCATCGTCTACAGAGACAGAGAAGGACAAATATCATGCCAATGTCAGTATGCGCAGCTCCAGCAAACTCTGCTGCAACCACACAGCACCACACTGTCTCTGCCAACTACACTCATCAATAATAAATGCATACAATCATGAAACTGACAATAAACATAACTGCTAGAGTATCACTTTTCTCAGTCCTCAAATATTAGTAGTTCACACCTTTAGATGTCAATAAGATATCATCACTGCCAATGTAATATCCATTACACCAAGAAGTGAAATATTTGTCAACATAGAGACGTTTACTGTGGCAAAGGTTTCATCATCAACAGGATGAGTGCCTTATTTAAAATTGTCTTGTTGTTCATGCTTCAGACCCAAATGTGAATTTGTCGTGACGATGGACCATGCTACAGTTCCAATGAATTCCAGAATGTACAGAATTCTGTGGATTTCAACATACAACATCAAGCCCAAGTTACACAGAGCAACGGCTTAGCAGAAAAGACTGTTCAAACTGCCAAGTGGATCCTCACAAAGCCAAGGAGGATGGAAAATATCCCTACCCCAGCCTACTGGACTATAGGAACACTCCCGTCGATGGACTGAAATCACCAGCTCAAATCCTAATGAGCCGCAGACTACGCTCCATTCTACCAACAACAGCAAAGCAAATGCAGCCCCAACTAACCCCACAGAACATTGTGCTAGAAACAAGGGCAGAATATCAGCGCAGACAGAAGAAACACTACGACAGAGCTGCCAGACCTTTACCACGACTGCACACTGGAGCAACAATCCGACTCCAGCAAGAAAATGGCCAATGGAAACCAGCCGCAGTCATTCAGCTTACAGAAACGTCACGCAGCTATCATACCAGATCTGATGATGGACAGACAATAAGATGAAACCACCATCACCTCACTGAGGCGCAAGAAAGTACATCTCTACCTGCTACACAACAGAGTGAGGTCAGTGGGAACGATCCACCTGCTGGAGATTGGTAAATTCAGAACTTACGCATTCTCCGAAACCTTGTCTCCGCACGAGATTCTATTCAGCCAAAGAAAGTATTAGACTTGTGATTGTGATGGAATTTTTGGGGTTTTTTGTTTTTAAGAAATAATTCAAGAGTGCGTGAATATGTATCCACAATCACTTGTCAACTGTTTGAAGAATATTTATCAACTGTTTGAGAATATTTACACCCATCTATCGGGGGTTACAAACTATAACTCTTAACTCTATAACTTCTAATTAGGGTTAGAAACAGAAAAAGTTAAGTATTAACCAAAATAAAGTGGAAAACAATTAGTGTTCACCACTTTTGCATTTCAGTGGAGAACCAAGAGGGTGGCTCCAATGTGTCGTTAGCCGCCATTGCTAGCATTAGCTCTGGCTCATTGCTAGCCAGGGGGCGACACTTTAGGGTGTCTTGGGCTGTTGGTCAGTTTCTATTCATGTTTTCCTGCTCCACATGTTCTTGGCGTCGTCATCTTGCTGCCCTAGAAAACGTCTGTTTCACAAAAGCTATTAATAGGGTCTCACTCGTGACTAAATTTCATAATATATCAGAGGACTGAATTGACCCGACTGTTCACTGAGCCGCCATAACCGGAAGTTTTTCGGGTAGGATGTTTTGTTAGAACACCTGCATATTCCGTATAGTATTATACTGTATAGTGTGCACCTAATGTAATTCAATATATATTATTTTAGATATATTTTGTTAATATTCATTTCATGATTCAAAGAGAGTCACATGTGCACTTCAAGGCCAAAATGTCTAATAACCATAGTTCATGGTAAAGACAATGTATGTAATTCATGATTTGCTGGAAAAGAGTAATAATACATAATTCTTACAACATTCCATATACAGCTTATTGTACTGTTAAAAATGCTTAATTGTTAACATTTGTGATAC
>NW_025321501.1:0-52500 GCF_019176455.1 Solea senegalensis
TGAACAAAACTGAACTAAACTGAACTAAACTGAACTAAACTGAACCAGACTGAACTAAACTGAACCAGACTGATCTAAACTGAAATAAATTCAATTCAATTCAATTTTATTTGTATAGCGCCAAATCATAACATACATTATCTCAAGGCACTGTACATAGACAACATCAAAGAGAGCAGAGACCCCCAACAGTTCACACAATGAGCAAGCACTAGGCATCAGTGGAGAGAAAAAACTCCCTCTTAACAGGAAGAAATCTCTGACAGAACCAGGCTCAGAGATGTGCGGTCATCTGCCTCGACCGGTTGGGGTGAAAGGAAAAATGGGGGATAGTGGAGAGGTGGGGGACAGAAAATGGGGGGAGAGAAAGGACAAGAGGGAGATGAGGGAGAGACAGAAGAGAGAGAGGGAGACCAGCAGCAGATACACAACAACTGTATCAGGTTACAAATTTATACAGTTACTGATATCAACTTTTTAATTTACAAAATAATAATAATGGTGACGATGAGCGTAGCCTCGGAAACTGGATCTTGATCCTGCAACCTGCATGATGAGAATACAGAGAGAGAGAGAGAGAGGGAAGGAAAGACACAAACTAGGGAGAGAAAGAGACAAGGTTAATGACATATAAAAAGTCATAATCAAATGCTGAGTGTGAGAGAGTGAATGTGCGTGTACCACCGGAAAATCCCCCAGCAGTTTAGTTCTATAGCAGCATAACTAAGAGATGGTTTAGGTTTCCCTGAACCAGCTCTAACTATAAGCTTTATCAAAAAGGAAAGTTTTAAGTTTAACTTTAAATACAGAGAGAGTGTCCGCCTCCCGAACTATCATTGGAAGCTGGTTCCACAGGAGAGGAGGAGCCTGGTAGCTAAAGGCTCTGCCTCCCATTCTACTCTTACAGACTCTGGGAACCACAAGTAAACCTGTATTTTGTGACCTAAGTGGTCTATTAGGATGATAGGGTAAGACTAGGTCTTTCAGGTATGAAGGGGCCTGACCATTAAGTGCTTTGTACGTGAGGAGGAGGATTTTAAATTTAATTCTAAACTGTATGGGGAGCCAGTGTAGAGAAGCTAACACTGGAGTTATATGGTCTCTCTTTCTAGTTCCTGTCAGAACTCGTGCTGCAGCATTTTGAATTAACTGAAGGATTCTAACAGACTTGTTAGGACATCCTGCTAATAAGGAGTTACAGTAATCTAATCTAGATGTAACAAAAGCATGAACTAGTTTTTCAGCATCCTGTAAAGACAGAATGTTTCTAATTTTCATAATGTTCCGCAGGTGGAAGAAGGCTGTTCTGGAAATTAGTTTTATGTGTGAATCAAATGACATTTCCTGGTCAAAAGTAACTCCAAGGTTCCTCACAGTGGAACTGGAAGCCAGGGTGATGTCATCTAAAGTGACAATGTGATCAGAAAGTTTTTCTCTGAGGTGTTTAGGGCCGAGTATAATGACCTCAGTTTTATCTGAGTTTAAAAGTAGAAAGTTACAGGTCATCCGAATGTCATGATTGGTGCCTTTAGAATTATCCTCAGGGGAAACTTTTCCCCTTGCCTCTCAAATTAAGTGGTAAATAAACTGAACCAGACTGATCTGAACTGAACTAAACTGAACTAAACTGAACCAGACTGAACTAAACTGAACCAAACTGAACTAAACTGAACTTAACTGAACCAGACTGAACTAAACTGAATTTAACTGAACCAGACTGAACTAAACTGAATTTAACTGAACTAGACTGAACAAAACTGAACTCTCCGCCCACTCGTTTTAGAACTTTGTGGTCTGAAGTGAATCTGGATCGTCACAGTTCATGAGCTTCTAGTCCACGTCTCTGTTGCTGCTTCTGCCAAACATGACTGCCAGAGCTGTCACACACGCACACACACACGCGCACAAACATTAATATGATTGAAAACTTAGAAGATACGTTCTTTTACTAAGAGGAAACATTCTTTTACTAAGAGCATACGTTCTTTTACTAAGAAGAAGATACGTTCTTTTACCAAGAAGATAATGCTTCTTTTACTAAGAGGATAATGCTCTTTTACTAAGAAGAAGATAAGTCTTTTACCAAGAAGAACATTTTTACTAAGAGGATCTTCTTTACTTAGAAGATATGTTCTTTTACCAAGAAGATACGTTCTTTTACTAAGAGGATACGTTCTTTTACTAGGAAGAAGATACGTTCTTTTACTATGAGGATACATTCTTTTACTAAGAAGAAGATACGTTCTTTTACTATGAGGATACGTTCTTTTATTTAGAAGATACGTTCTTTTACTTAGAAGATACGTTCTTTTACTAAGAAGATACGTTCTTTTACTTAGAGGAAACATTCTTTTACTTGGAAGATACGTTCTTTTACTTGGAAGATACATTCTTTTACTAAGAGCATACATTCTTTTACTAAGAGCATACGTTCTTTTACTTGGAAGATACGTTTTTTTTGGGTTTTTTTTCCAACTTTATTTATCATTTTTCCATATGAAAAGTATTTATACAAGCACTTATTACACAAGTTGTTAACGTTGTTAAAAACGTACAATGATGGACATGACCAAAACATGTGTCCCAAAGAAACAGGAGAATACTGACATCTTAGACAGTTAGGTGCAACATTCGAACACAACTTAGCCAGTCTGTCATTAGAATAATGCAACCTGTGAACAACCTTGAATCAGGCCATGTCTAACACAGAGAGAAGATGTGTGTATGCGCTGTATAGCCTTTTTCCACGTGCCCTCCGGTATTGTTTCTCCAACATCTCCTTCCCAGGCCGCCTTAACTTTGTCCCACATTTGAGGGCAACTATTCAGAACTAATGCATATATCCTAGATATTACTCCTTTATTAAATGGATTTACATTAAGGACAGAATATATTAGATCTTTCGAAGGTGAAGACGGATACCCTGGGAAGTATTTAGAAGCAAAACTACGAGCCTGAAGATACCTGAAGAAATGCTGTTCTGGTAGATTATGATCTTCACATAAAATTTAAATGACGCGAAGCCATCATCACTGAAGAGATCTTGAAAGTAGACCAAGCCTCTTCTATGCCAAACTGCAAATGCCTGGTCCATTTGAGATGGTGCAAAAAGATGATTAGACATTATTGGAGAGAGGCTACACATATTTGTCATATTAAAATGCTTTCTGAACTGGTGCCAAATCTTAATCGAATTTTGGACCACCAAATTTGAGTTCAGGTCTAATGATTTGGTATCCTGGGGGAGAGGGGCAGTTAAGATTGAAATTGGGGAAACAATTAATTCCATATCCGTCCACACCGGACCCTCCCTATCCGCAAACTTGGTTATCCAATATGTGAGCTTGACAATGTTAGCTGCCCAACAGTAAAATAGGAAGTTAGGTAAACCCAAACCACCATCGGACTTAACTCTCTCCAGGCTTGCTTTCTTTATACGCGCAGGTTTATTATTCCATATGAACGAAGAAATAAAGCGAAAGATTTTGACAAATTAACTTTATATCCTGATATGTTACTAAATTTTTGCAGCAGGACGAGAAGATAGGGCATACTCTCGATAGGGTCTGATATTTGCAAGAGCAGATCATCAGCATAAAGCAAAGTTTTATGTTTTGTGAAGATACGTTTTTTTACGAAGAGGATACGTTCTTTTACTTAGAAGATACGTTCTTTTACAAAGAGGATACGTTCTTTTACTAAGAGGATACGTTCTTTTACTTAGAAGATACGCCTTTTACCAAGAAGATGCTTTTACTAAGAGGATACGTTCTTTTACTAAGAAGAAGATACGTTCTTTTACTAAGAGGATACGTTCTTTTACTTAGAAGATACGTTCTTTTACCAAGAAGATACATTCATTTACTTAGAAGATACGTCCTTTTACTAAGAAGATACGTTCTTTTACTAAGAAGATACGTTCTTTTAGACAAAAACATACTTTAAATTAAAATAAATAAATAAATAAACAAACAAACAAACAACCAGAAAACACTCAAAACAAAATGGCACAGTTAGTGGTGAAGAGGCAAAAAATATCGAGGCAATGGGATGCCCAACATTTGTACAGGGGTTGTAAGGTCACTTTAGACCCCTAAGAAATTGAGGGTCCATGAAGGAAGTCCACATTTGTTCAAACAGTGCATATTTTCCTTTCAGTGGGTACGTTATTTATTCCATGGCTATAACTTGTACAATGTCATCCAGCCAGCCTTTTGTAGTCGGTCTATGTAAAGATTTCCAACATTTTGCAATATTCCGTCTGGCGTGGAAGAGTCCACGCCAGACGTAGGACGTGGAAGAGTCCAGCTCCTCTTTTACCTTTTTGTCTAAAGCTGGAATAGAGAGCTGATCTAAAAATGAGTGCATGTCATTAATATTCGGAGTCTCTGACGTATAAAGGTTCATATAACATTTTTGAAATGCTCTGTTTATTTCTGTTGGATTCGTTGTTGTCGTCCCACTTTCAGTTTCAATCTCAGTGATCGCCCTGTCATTTTGCAGAGTTTTAATCCGCCATGCTAGTAATCTACCCGCTGATTCTCCCTGGTCATAATACGTCTGCTTTAATCGACTGATACTGTTTAAAGCCTTACTTGCAGTAACATCATTAACATATTTAGCTCTTAATTCTGAGAGTATTATTCACTGAGAGCTCCCTTTCTAGATCTTTAATATGTCGCTCAAGTTCAGTCAAAAGGAGATGTGTCTTATTTGAGTTGTTACTAGTATAAGAAATCCTCTAATATAGACTTTGAAAGCTTCCCATCTAATAGAAGCTGAGGTTTCATTTTTATTTATGGCAAAGAACAACTCAATGTTTTCTTCCACAAAATTTAGAAATGTTTGGTCATGGAGCCATCCTGGGCTAAGCCTCCACACTTTTAGGCCCCTGGCATGTGAAGCAAGGCGGAAATGCAAAAATAATAGGGCATGGTCTGAAATAGCTATGCCTTTATATCCACAGTCTTGTATATTAGCCTCAAGAATCCTAGAAATTAGAAAATAATCTATACGGGATTGTGTCTGGTGTGTGTTTGAGTGGCAAGAGTATTCTAATGCGGTGGGATTTCTAATTCTCCAGATATCACAAAGGTGCAGCTCTGACATGAAGTGACCTATCACCTTTCAGGTATTAGTGTGTGAGGTGTCATTTCTCGTCTAGAAGGGGGTTAGGAGCACAAATAAATTATTTTTATTATACATATTATTATTTCACCTCGAAAGGAGGAAACGTCATAAAGACGTTACTAAAGAATGCAGCATCGTCATTATTGGGTCCATAAACATTAACAAGAATCATTTCTTGGTTCAAAAGAGTCCCACTAACCACCACAAATCTACCTGCAGGATCTTGGAGAAGTTTGTGAATCCTAGGATAAGGATGCTACTCCTCTTCTTGCCTGTGAGGAGAAACATGATGCTAGAATTTGGCCAGGCCATCTCTTCCTGATACGCACATCTCATTAGATAATAAACATGTTTCTTGAAGAAATATGACTTTAGCTAGGTGGTGTTTAAGTCTGGACAGCACTTAAATGCTTAATTTTGACTAATTTTCTCATACCCCTGACATTCCATGAAACAATATTGAGAAAAGGGGCATTACTCATAACCCAGCCTAAATAATATTACAGTAACATCAACTCCTCTTCCACCAAAAGGAACCAGTGTGCCAATAAAACATGAAAAATAAGGAAAAGAAAAAACAGAAACAAAAGCCCCTTCTGTAGAATGGAGACGGAGCTCACCTAAATCCAGGGGTTAATTTGAGCCGGATCCTGCTGGAACAAGATCCGGCACCTCTTAATTTTGGCCTCCCTGTGTTCCAGTACTTATTTGGGCAGATCCGGTAGCTCTCATAAAAAACAAAAAAAACAAACAAAAAAAAACCATATATATAAATGTTTAAAATGAAATAATAATACGCATATATTGATTTACAGAACAAATCCCAAGAATTTCATGTTTATTAAGATTTAACGTCATTTGAAAGAGTCGCTGATCCATTGATGCACTGAAAAGCTGGGCCAACAAACCACGCCCCTGACAGAAAAAAAATCAACTTTCGCCGCATCTGAGACAACAGGTGGGTACCCTGGCATCAGCTAGCACGGTACAACAGCCGGAGCAAGAGGCGGGAACCGCGACATCAGCTGGCTTACAGCAGGAAGATCCAAAAGGAGAGGAGAGCGCATTGAGCGGACAGGAGTGTGGGACGTCCAGCGTCAGGTCAGGGATGGGATGCACAACTGTTGGACAGCAGCTCAGTTAAAAGTGAAGCAGACTTACTACCCCTGGCTTCATATGGAAAATTCAGGTTTTGGCTGCACAATGTGTAAGGCGGTGGGGACTTTGGGGGCAGAGAAGACGGGGGGATGAAACTCGCAAAAGAGTGGGTTTCATGCACAGTAACCTCATCTGCTCCAGATATAAAAAAACATCAACGCACACTCAGAAAAAAAGTATTTGAACATGCCCGTACCAAGACTCACCTAGCAGCAGCAAGCATTCTTGAGAAGGCAAAAGTGGACACTTTAGGACAGTCTATAATTAATAGTCACTACAGCTCGCGTATGTCGCACGGCGTACAAGGAGGCTAAACGCCACCGTCCCGCATATGGCTTCGAACATGAGATTGATTGCCAAGAATTAAATGGACTCAATATGGGGAGAATTTTACATTCTGTATGTTTACATTGTAAGTTACGGACTTTGGCTATGAAGAGATGTGAATAAAGAACATAAGAAGAGATGGTGTTGACTTTTCCCTCTTTACAGGTTATGGGCCCAGGCGCAGTACAGGAGGATGGCAACAGAGACTAGTTTTCGATGGAGACAAAGACGAATAAGAACTTTGGGAGGTAAAGTTCCTCGGCCACATGAGAATACTTGGCCTGAAAGACGTGCTTGTCAGCACCGATAACGTTAAAGGCTAATGCAGAATGCTATGCAGAGCTAATACAGTTCCTCGATGACCATAGCCTGTCGTTGGTGATGAGAGAAGCCTCAGACGACGGCAGACAAGCACTACAAATATTACGGAACCACTACGCCAGTCAAGGTAAACCCAGGATTATTGCCTTGTACACAGAATTAAGATAACATTAAAGAAAATGGACTGATGGGGGACTGGGGAGCAACATCCCACATCATAACAGAGGAAAGTAAATTAACAAGATTGACAGGACTTTCAATCCACAACAACATTTTATGGAGCTTGCAGATCAATCAATCAAATCAAATCAAATCACTTTTATTGTCATTAAGCTGTACATACAACAAGTAGTGCAACAAAAAGAGAGAGCGTTTCCCAGGGATCCAAAGATTTAAATATTTAAATACACATTTAAACCCCTCCACATTCACACTTCCCTAAGACGTTAAGCAGCAATTGTCAGTGTAGAGATCAATGTAAACATCACAGTACAGTTAAAGTGCCAAGTGAAATGCTATGTAAAAATAAGAAAACAAGGCTGGAGAGAAATAGAGCAGAGCAGATTAAGGTGCAATAATGATTGTCGTCCAGATTCATATCAGCAGTTCAGCATTCTGACAGCTTGTGGAATAAAGCTGTTGATCAGTCTGTTGGTTCTGCCTTTTATGCTCCGGAAGCGTTTGCCTGATGGCAGCAGTTCAAAGAGTTTGTTGAGAGGGTGTAAGAGGTCATTGACGATGGTCAGTGCCCTCTTCTTGCAGCGGGACTGGAATAGTTCTTCGATAGAGGGGAGGGAAACTCCGATGACCCTCTCCGCCCGAGTGAACTGACAACCAAAGATGGGACTGTCTTCCGCATCGAGGAACTAGAAAGGCTGTACTACATTGAAACAGTAAATAACAATTGATTACTCAGTCAATGACATAATGTCTAAGGACAAAGTGAATTTAACATGTGATGCCAAAACATGGCATGAAATACTGGGACACTGTAACATTGATGATGTGATGAAACTACCTAATATTGTATTAGGCATGAAAATCATGGGGGAAACTAGGATTGACTGTAATGTTTGCACTGAGGGAAAATTCACCAACAGTAGAAGAAGAAAGATTAATGCAAAAGCTTGTGCGTCCCTTGAGTTAGTAAATACTGACTTAGCAGGTCCAATAGAGCCAACTGGTCAAGATGGGCATAAATATGCCATCTCATTCACAGATGATTTTTCTTATGCAGCCTTAGGAGGTCACAAGCCAGTGTCTTTTTGAGCCGGTCCCAAGCCCCGATAATTGCAGAGGGTTGCGTCGGGAAGGGCATCCGGCGTAAAACTTGTGCCAAAACCAAATATGCGAATCGAACCTATGACTTTCATACCGGATCGGTCGAGGCCCGGGTTAACAACGACCGCCATTGGTGCCGATAACCTACAGGGTAACTACTGTGGGTCGAAGTTGAAGGAGGAGAGGAGGAAGGCGGGTTCAGAAACAGAGAAAAGAGGAAAGGCAAGAGTCTGGGACTGAGAGTAGAGACTTTGAATGTTGGGACGATGACGGGAAAAGCTAGAGAGTTGATTGACATGATGCAGAGAAGGAAGGTGGATGTACTCCAGGAGACCAGGTGGAAAGGTAGCAAGGCGAGAAGCTTAGGTGCAGGTTTGAAGTTGTACTACTATGGTATTGATAGGAAGAGAAATGGAGGAGGGGTTAGATAGAGAGTGTCAGATAGACTGATGAGTCTGAAGCTTGAAATTGAAGGTGTGATGTTAAATGTTATTAGTGGCTATGCCCCACAGGTGGGATGTGAATTAGAGGAGAAGGAAACATTCTGGAGTGAGTTAGATGAAGTGATGCAGAATATCCCCAGAGGTGAGAGAGTGGTAATTGGTGCAGACGTCAATGGACATGTTGGTGCAGGAAATAGAGGTGATGAAGAAGTGATGGGCAGGTTTGGTATCCAAGACAGGAACACAGAGGGACAGATGGTGGTAGACTTTGCCACAAGGATGGAAATGGCTGTAGTGAATCCTTTTTTCCAGAAGAGTCATGAGCATAGGGTGACTTATAAGAGTGGAGGTAGGAGCACACAGGTAGACTACATCTTGTATAGACCATGTAATCTGAAGGAGATCAGTGACTGCAAAGTAGTGGTGGGTGAGAGTGTAGCAAGTCAGCATAGGATGGTGGTTTGTAGGATGAATCTGGTGACAAGGAAGACGAAGAGGACAAAGACAGAACAAAGGACAAAGTGGTGGATGCTGAAAAGAGAGGACTGTTCTATGGTTTTCAGGGAGGAGTTGAGAAAGAATCTGGGTGGTCAGGGAGAGCTGACTACAGCTAATGGAATCAGGGAGACAGGTAGGAGAGTACTTGGTGTGTCGTCTGGAAGGAAAGTAGATAAGGAGACTTGGTGGTGGAATGGGGAAGTGCAGGAGTATATAAAGAGAAAGAGGTTAGCAAAGAAGAAGTGGGACACTGAGGAGACTGAAGAGAGCAGACAGGAGTACAGGGAGGTGCAGCACAAGGTCAAGGTAGAGGTGGCAAAGGCCAAACAAAGGGCGTATGATGACTTGTATGCTAGGTTGGAAAGTAAGGAGGGAGAGAATGATTTATACAGGTTGGCAAAACAGAGAGATAGAGATGGGAAAGACGTCCAGCAGGTTCAGGTGATGAAAGACAGAGAGGGACATGTGTTGACAGGTGCCACAGAAGTAAAGGGAAGATGGAAAGAGCTAATGAATGAGGAAAATGAAAGAGAGCAAAGGGTAGAAGAGGTAACTACTTTGAACCATGAAGTAGCAGAGATTAGTAAAGATGAAGTGAGGGGGGCACTGAAGAGGATGAAGAATGGAAAGGCAGTTGGTCCTGATGATATACCTGTGGAGGTATGGAAGTGTCTAGGAGAGGAGGCAGTAGAGTTTCTGGTTAGACTATTCAACAGGATCTTAGAGAGTGAGGGGATGCCTGAGGAATGGAGAAGAAGTGTGATGGTGCCCATTTTTAAGAATAAGGGAGATGTAACTATAGAGGAATAAAGTTGATGAGCCATACAATGAAGTTATGAGAAAGAGTAGTGGAAACTAGACTGAGAGCAGAAGTCAGCATTTGTGAGCAACAGTATGGTTTCATGCCTAGAAAGAGTACTACAGATGTAGTATTTGCTTTAAGAATACTGGTAGACAAATACAGAGAAGGTCAGAGGGAGCTGCATTGTGTCTTTGTAGATCTGGAAAAAGAGAGAGGAACTATGGTACTGTATGAGGAAGTCTGGAGTGGCAGAGAAGCATGTTAGACTGGTGCAGGACATGTATGACAACTGTGAGACAGCAGTGACAGAGAAGTTCAAGGTGGAGGTGGGACTACATCAGGGTTCTGAGTCCCTTCTTGTTTGCGGTGGTGATGGACAGACTGACAGATGAGGTTAGACAGGAATCTCCATGGACTATGATGTTTCCCAAAGGAAAAGAAGAAGATTCACAGATGATTTTTCAGGGGCAGTGGCTGTTTACTTCCTTAAAAATAAGAGTGATAAACTGTAAACTGGTTTACAATCCTCAAACAAGAAGTATCCAAACACAGACTGGTGGAATTCATCAAAATGAACAGTGTTGATCGACAAACCCAGAATGATGAATATGAACCAAAAACCAACAGATTCAAAGACCGAAAGTCAGAAATGTCCACGTCTCTGGACTGTTTACGTCTCTGGATTGTCCACGTCTCTGAACTGTTTACATCTCTGAACTGTCCACATCTCTGAACTGTTTACATCTCTGAACTGTCCACGTCTCTGGACTGTCCACGTCTTTGGACTGTCCACGCTCTGAACTGACTGTCTGGACTGTCCATCTGTGTCCACATCTGTCTGAACTGCTTCGTCTCTGGGCTGTCCACGTCTCTGGACTGTCCACGTTTCTGAACTGTTTACATCTCTGAACTGTCCATGTCTCTAGACTGTCCACTTCTCTGAACTGTCCACGTCTTTGAACTGTTTAAGTCTCTGGACTGTCCACTCTGAACTGTTAACGCTCTGAACTGTCCGTCTTTGAACTGTTTAGTCTCTGGACTGTCCACTCTGAACTGCTTCTGGACTGTCCGTCTGAACTGTTTACATCTCTGAACTGTCCACGTCTCAAGACTGTCCACTTCTCTGGACTGTCCACGTCTCTGAACTGCTTACGTCTTTGGACTGTCCACGTCTCTGAACTGTTTACATCTCTGAACTGTCCGTCTAGACTGTCCACTTCTCTGAACTGTCCACGCTCAAGACTGTCCAGACTGGAACTGTTTACATCTCTGAACTGTCCGTCTCACTTCTCTGAACTGTCCGTCTCAAGACTGTCCCGTCTGGACTGTCCACATCTCTGAACTGTTTACATCTCTGAACTGTCCAAGACTGTCCACGTCTGGACTGTCCGTCCTCTGAACTGGACTGTCCGTCTCTGAACTGTTTACATCTCTGAACTGTCCACGTCTCTAGACTGTCCACTTCTCTGAACTGTCCGCGTCTCAAGACTGTCCGTCTCTGGACTGTCCACATCTCTGACATCTCTGAACTGTCCACGTCTCTAGACTGTCCACTTCTCTGAACTGTCCACGTCTCAAGACTGTCCACTCTGGACTGTCCACTGTCCTCTCTGGACTGGTCTCTGACTGTCCACTCTTTGGACTGTCCGTCTCTGACTGTTCTCTGACCGTCTCTGGACTGTCCTCTCTGACTGCTGAACTGTCTGACTGTCCACGTCTCTGAAACTGTCTAAACTGTCCACTTCTCTGAACTGTCCATCTCTGGAACTGTTCGTCTCTCTCTGAACTGTTTATGTCTCTGGACTGTCTCTCTGAACTGTTTATGTCTCCTGTCCACGTCTCTGGACTGCAACCTGTCCGTCTCTGGACTGCACTGTCTCTGGACTATCCGTCTCTGTACTGTTTCTCTGGACTGTCCGTCTCTGAACTGTTTATGTCTCTGGACTGCAAGTCCGTCTCTGGACTGCAACCTGTCCTCTGGACTATCCACGTCTGCTTACGTCTTTGGACTGTCCACTCTGAACTGTTTACATCTCCTGTCTCTCTAGACTGTCCACTTCTCTGAACTCCCGTCTTTGAACTGTCCGTCTGGACTGTCCGTCTCTGAACTGTTTAAGTCTCTGGACTGTCCGTCGACTCTGGACTGTCACGTCTCTGAACTGCTTCTCTGACACTGTTTCTCTGAACTGTCTGTCCAACTGTCCGTCTGTCTCTGTTCTCTCTGAACTGTTTATGTCTCTGGACTGACTTGTCACGTCTCTGGACTGCAACCTGTCCACTATCCACGTCTCTGTACTGTTTCTCTGGACTGTCCGTCTCTGAACTGTTTATGTCTCTGGACCTGTCCTCTGGACTATCCAGTCCTGACGTCTCTGTCTGTACTGCCTGGACTGTCCGTCTCTGATTACTCGACTGTCTGGACTATCCACGTCTCTGTACTGTCCACGTCTCTGGACTATCCACGTCTCTGAACTGTTTACGTCTCTGTACTGTTTATGTCTCTGGACTGTCCACGTCTCTGGACTGTCCACGTCTCTGAACTGTTTATGTCTCTGAACTGTTTACGTCTCTCGACTGCAGCCTGTCCACGTCTCTGAACTGTCCACTTCTCTGAACTGTCCACGTCTGGACTGTCCTCTGGAGACTGTGAGGACACTGCAGACTGTGGACACTTAAATGTATGTTATCAAATAAACACATGATGGTAATTCTTCTTATTAATAAAAATTAATTAAACGTCATGTATTTAAAATAATTAAAGATCTTTTACTTTAATAAACTTCATAAAAGACTGACTTGACCTCGTCTGCCTCTTGGCTTGGACACAGTTTTTTTTTTTATTTCGGACACGTCATGACGTCACAACCACAGCGTGTAGTGACGCATCTGCTTCACTCGACGATCTCGGTCGAGTCTCATCGCGAGCTCCTCCGCGCAGACTCGCTGTATCCTCCCGAGTCCCGAGAGCCGAGCCAAGCCAAGCCGAGCCGAGCATCCGTGCGCTCACACGGACACATGCAGACCGCAGCCCGCGGAGCAGCCGCGGTTCGTGGGTGATTCTTCCCTGTTCCCTGAGTCCGCTCCGTGGACGTGAAGTGACCGCAGCTCAGCGCGCGCTCTCCTCTCATCTTCTCCGCTTCATCCGCTGCCTCAGTCAGACACAAAATGGCGGACATGATCGAGCTGGGACCCGCCTACGGTGAGAAGAAGCAGGCCGTTATTTACTCATGTTTCCATCACCTGCTCCATCATCTTCATCATCTTCATCATCTTCCCTTTTATCAAAGATGACGTTGTTATTGTAAATATTCACGTTAGCGCGGTTGTGTCGCGGCTGCTGCGGCAGGTGCAGCGGGATAAAATCTCCCGGGTCTGATTCTCAGACCGTTTCTGTAAACTGTGCTTTTTATTCATCAGATTTCACATTTGTTATATTTTTAAATCAAACTGAATCTTAATCGAAAAAAACCAAAACATTTCATTAAATGTATTTTTCTTTCTTTGACGATAAAAAAAATGGAGGGCGTGACGTCACTGCCATAATCACATTCATTAATCGACTTCTTGTTTTTTAATAATCGATATTATATATCATTTAGTATAACTGGGCGTGCGCATGATCGCAGCCTCTGTGTCGCGTGCCTTGGTGCGCGTGCCAGCTAGGGTGGGTACCTGGTGACGTCATGTCTATACTCTGCAGGTTTAGTGTTTATGAACACGTTAAATATTATGCAGATGAATTCACATGAACATTGACATTTACATTACATCGTGTGTGTGTGTGTTCATACATGATATCTTATATGTAATCAGTTTAAAAAACAAACTCTTCCATCTTGTTTCTTGAGACCACAGTGGTTTGTGTGTGTGTGTGTGTGTGTGTGTGTGTGCTAAGTGGCATGAAGCTCAGCTGCCACCTCTTCAAAAACAGGAGGTTACCAAGTGAGAGTAAATGGGCGAGTAATACACACACACACACACACACACACACACACACACACACACACACATTGACAACACTGGCTTTACTTTGTGGCAGGTTTCACATTTTTAAGTTTAAATACGCGGCAAAAGTAGTGTGGCTGGCACAGCACAGAAGAAGAGCCGTGAAGAAGAGAGGTGAAGAGTCAGTGAAGAAGATAGTGAAGAGCTGAAGCAGAGAGGGAGGTAGAGTACGAAGAAGAGACAGGAAGAGTCAGTGAAGAAGAGATAGTGAAGAGTCAGTGAAGAAGAGATAGTGAAGAGTCAGTAAAGAGATAAATAGTTACTGAAGAAGACGGATGTAGTGAAGATAGTAATAGTAGAGGAGGAAGAGTTACTGAAGAAGAGATAGTGAAGAGTCAGTGAAAAAGAAATAGTGAAGAGTTACTGAAGAAGAGATAGTGAAGAGTCAGTGAAGAAGAGATAGTGAATAGTTACTGAAGAAGAGATAGTAAAGAGTCAGTGAAGAAGAGATAGTGAAGAGTTACAAACACTTTCTGAGACACAAATCTATTTGTATTCAGTGTCTCTGTGTGAGGACATGAGACAAATCATCTAAATATTCCTCAACAGTTGATATCGCACTGATATCAACGTAGTATAGTATAGTCAGTCAGTCATCATCTACCGCTTTATCCTCCACCAGAGGGTCGTGGGGGGTGCTGTGCCAATATCAGCTACATCAGCTATATTCCCGCCTGGGATACCGTGGACAGGGCCACACACAGATAGAGACAAACAACCATTCACTCTTCACCTATGGTCCATTGAGAGTGTCCAATTTACCTAATCCCCACATTGCATGTTTTTGGACTGTGTGAGGAAGTCGGAGAACCCGGAAACAACCCACGCACACACAGGGAGAACATGCAAACTCCATGCAGAAAGGCCCTTGTTCCAACCGGGGCTCGAACCCCGGAAGTGCTAACCACAGTATATAGTACATTTTCAGAAATCATGCACTACGATATTGCGCAGATGCACGAGATGCAAAACGCTTTCATAGCCGTCAGAACACCCCCGATTTTGAGTCGAAATTTCAGGGCTTCAGTTGACCATGAATTTCTTTGGTTGATTACAGTCCTACCGTTTCCACTGGTTTAACAGGTCGGCCATGACAGTCACTGTTCTGTTAACATTAAGAAATGTATTGCTCACATCTTCTCATCTCATAGTTATGCCTCTGTTGACCTCTGACCTCTGTCTGTGGCAGCCATGTCCCCGGTGCTGGCGGGTTTCCTGGGAGCTGGGGTCCTGGTTTTGGTCGTGGTGGTTCTGGTTCTGCTCTGGTCCTTCTGTCAGCGGCGTTACCTGCGCATCTCTGGACGCTACAAGTTGCATGGTGACCGTTACTGCGACGCTGAAGACCCACCCTACAAGTTCATCCACATGCTGAAGGGCATCAGCATTTACCCAGAATCCCTCAGCAGCAGCAAGAGAATCGTACGTGGTATTCGACGTGCTGACCGCTCCGACCGTGATGGAGAGCGAGGCTGCGGCGCCACTGGAGGCGGGCGGGGCATGGTGCTGGTGGACGCTGAGAACAACATTCTGGATGTACCGGGGCAGCTGCAGATGAGTCACCTGGTTCCCCCCGCCGGCCCCGGCACCACCATCGGCCAGGCACGGCTGGAGCGGGCCCTGCCAGTCCGTGCTGACTACTGCTGCCTGGACAGCAGCTCGGCCAGCAGCAGCCAGACCAGCAGCAAGACGGCGTCCCCCTTCACCCCGGCGTCCTCCGAGCCGGAACCGGAGCCCAGTCTGGGCACCATCAGCCTCACCGTTGACTACAACTTCCCTAAGAAGGCCCTGGTGGTGACTATCGTTGGGGCGCGGGGCCTCCCTGCCATGGATGAGCAGGCGGGCAGCTCTGACCCATATGTCAAAATGACCATCCTGCCAGAGAAGAAGCACCGGGTCAAGACCCGCGTGCTGAGGAAGACCCTGGACCCGCTGTTTGACGAGACCTTCACCTTCTACGGCGTGGCCTACAGCTCGCTGCCCGAGCTCACCCTGCACTTCCTTGTTCTCAGCTTCGACCGCTTTGCCCGCGATGATGTCATCGGTGAAGCGGTGGTGCCGCTGAAGGGCGTAGACCCGAGCACGGGCCGAGTCCACCTGAGTCAGCAGATCACTAAGAGGAACATGCAGGTGAGTGGACGCATTAAAGGGCTAGTTCCACTTTTTTTTAAAATCTTTTTCAGTTCAACAATAATAATAATGATAATAACGATTTACGTTCAGCTTTTAGCAGACGCTTTTATCCAAAGCGACTTACAAGAGAGGAATAAGCTTTATAGAAGAAGTCTTGGAAAGAACTCCACTCAATAGGAACAGTGGACTGACAGAGGGTGAGAGTGCAGAGGTGGATCCTAGTGCAGAAGGAGATGCAGGGGAGGGGTTAAGGTAACTGCTAGGACAGAAGATGCTCCTGGATGAGCTGGGTCATCAAGAGCTTCTTGAAGACAGACAGGGATGCCCCCTGTTCTAGTAGCGCTCGGTAGATCGTTCCACCAGCATGGAACGACATATAAAAAGAGTCTGGATTGTCTTGTGTGTCTCTGGTGTTGGCATCGCCAGACTGGAATCCTTTGATGAATGCCTTTAGGAGAGCATTCAAGTCGGTGGGAGCAGATTTATGAAGCATTACATTACATTACATGTCATTTAGCAGACGCTTTTATCCAAAGCGACTTACAAAAGTGCATTTAAACATTTGGGTACAAATAAGAGCTAGAAGAAAGTAAGAGCTTCAAGTAGATCAAACTATGAAGTGCTAGTCATAAGTGCGATGTACAATTTTTTTTTTTTGTATTTTTTTTGTTTTGTTTTTGTCGTCTTTGTCGAGGTGGAGTCGGAAGAAATGTGTTTTTAGTCGGCGGCGGAAGATGTGGAGGCTTTCAGCTGTCCGGATGTCGATGGGGAGAACGTTCCACCATTTGGGAGCGAGGACAGTGAACAGTCTCGAGTTCTGCGAGTGCCTCTGCGATCCTCTCAGTGAGGGGGCAGCAAGCCGGTTTGTCGATGCAGAGCGGAGTGGGCGGGGGTGTAGGTTTTGATCATGTCCTGGATGTAGGCTGGACCGGATCCGTTTGTATTATGGAACGCAAGCACTAGAGTCTTGAAGCGGATGCGAGCAGCTACAGGAAGCCAGTGAAGCACTTTGTAGGCTAGCATCAGTGATTTGAATTTGATAAGGGAGGCAGAGGAGCTCCATGAACAGAGGGGGGACATGAAGACCAGGCACCACCACATTCTGGACCACCTGTTGAGGTCTGTTAGGGAGATGATTAGGAGCCTGTTGATTTTTCATATATTAAATAGTGCAAAGCAACGTGAGCTGGCGACAGAAGCAACATGATCTGTAAAGGTCAACTGGTCATCAATCATGACACCCAAGTTTGTTGCTAACTTGGAAGGAGCCAGAGATAGAGAGTGGATGTTAATGCAGATGTTATGATGTAGTGTTGGCTTGGCTTGGAAGAGCAGCAGTTCAATTCTGGAGAGGTTTACCTGGAGGTGATGGACTTTCATCCATGCAGATACGTCAGAGAGAGAGGGGGGAGGTGGGAATGACAGATACAGATGGGTATCGTCAGCATAATATCTGATATGAGAAGCCATGTGAGTGGATGATCTGGCCCAAAGAGGAGAGGCCCCATCACCGAGCCTTGGGGCACCCCTGTGGCAAGGCTGTGTTGATGATGAGAGACAGCGCAGCGGGTCTAAGGACAAAGGGACTACAGACTGTAAAGACCTTTGAGACAGATTGTTTGTTCTATATAAATAAAATAAAATTGAATTGAATGACCTGATGGGGTTTGTGAAGTGGTCCCGTCTGTGTTCACCGTTCCACCGTGTTTCTGTGTCTCCTCAGTGTGAGAGTCGTGGGGAGCTACTGGCGTCTCTGTCCTACCAGCCCGTGTCTCATCGTCTCAGCGTTGTCGTGCTGAAGGCACGACACCTTCCCAAGATGGACATGACTGGCCTGTCGGCGAGTGAGTACCACAGAACCCCTTTTATCTGTGCAGAACCAGAACTATCCCGTTATCTGTCCAGAACCAGAACTATCCCCTGTTATCTTTGCAGAACCAGTCACTGTTATCTATCCAGAACCAGAACTAGCCCCTGTTATCTGTCTAGTCCTGCTCCAGTCTGGTTCCTAAACTCCTCCCCCTTCTTGTTCTCAGACCCATACGTGAAGGTGAATGTCTTCTATGGACGTAAGCGTATTGCCAAGAAGAAGACTCATGTGAAGAAGTGCACGCTGAACCCGGTCTTTAACGAGTCCTTCATCTACGACATCCCCCCGGAACTTCTGCCCGAGATCTCCATGGAGTTCCTGGTGGTGGACTTCGACCGCACCACCAAGAACGAGGTGCTGGGCCGCCTGCTGCTCGGCCTCCACAGCCCTGCCCCCTCTGGCGCCTCCCACTGGAGGGAGGTGTGTGAAAACCCCCGCCGCCAGATCTCCAAATGGCACAACCTGAGCGAGTACTGAGCGAGCGGAGCCTCTGCCACGGAACGCCACGACAACATACAGACTCTGTACAGCACACAAACACGCACACACACACACACACACGTAATATACACACTAACACACATGTATATACACACACACAGTTGTGATCATGGTTAAAATCTATATCTCCCTCTCTCCCTCTCTCCCGCTCTCTCTCTCTCCCTCACTCTCTCCTGTATGAATCCTGTTTGTTTATTTTAGTTGAAACAAACAGAAGTTGTTTTTATTCTCAGACGTGTGTGGGCGGGGACTAAACGCTGCAGTAGAAAACGCTCCCATGTTGTTGTTGTTGTCGTTGTTGTTGTTGTTGTTGTCATGCAGTTCACCGCATGTTTGTCTGAGCTGAGCTGCTGACAGGAAGTAGGAGAAGAAGAAGAAGAAGACGACGTGAAAACATCGGTAACGCCGCTTTAACTCAGCACTAACTAACCCGCGCTCACACGCCCGGCAGCATGCTCGCCCGCAGCGTGGCTCTGACTCCGCCCACATCTGTCGCAACCGCACACGTGGGAATGTCATGGTCTCTTGAAGTCATCAGGACCCTCTGACTCCACCCCCTTACACCACCGCCGCCTGTTGAGTATTTATCAAACTAATATAACAGAATATGAAAGAAGGACCGGGTCAAAGGTCGTGGCCATGTGATCCAGTAGAGGGCGCCCCCTCAGGACCCGTGGAGACTGGCGGTGGTGGCCTTGAAGCTTGAGTGTGTTTGAGCGCCCCCTGCTGTTCATTCAGATGCTAACCTCTGTGTTGGGATTGTTAACGTGCAAATAAAAACAAAGTTAGTCCCACGACCTCGCCTCTTATTTACACTTGGTTCCAGGGTGACTCAGCAGTGTTTGTTGTCATTTCTGCTGCGTCATGTTTACAGTGGTTAGACATGTTTATGATGACGATGTTTGAATGATTTCTTTTGTTTTTATGGTGCAAAGAAAGCAGAAAATCTCTGGAAAATCTGATTTGAATTCTGTAAAAAAACAAACGTGATTAATCAAACTTTTGTGGGATTACTTTAATTATAGTTTATACTTCAGTATAAACCATAACCAAACCAGAAGTGACCATATATGGATGAAGGAGGTGGAGTTTGAGAGATCGGCGTGGTTAAAAAGTGGCTATCAATCATAACAAAGCCACGCCCAGAGGTCTCTCCTGCTTCATGTCGCCCCCTCATGGACATTTACAAGAATACAGGTCAGTGGCGTCCAGTGAGAACCAGGAAGATGGCGCTAAACGGTCAAGTCACGTGATATGTGATTGACAGCATCCAAACAAGATGGCAGACGTTTGTAGAAAGTTTGGCTGTAATGATGTCACTGGTACAGACGTGTGTGTGTGTGTGTGTGTGTGTGTGTGTGTGTGTCCAAATGAATGGAAGTCTGTGTGTGTGTGAGTCAGATCAGCTGACTCTGACCCTCAGTCACAGCAGTTGATTTCCCAGAATCCTTCAGACACTGGTGTGTGTGTGTGAGCTCATCAATAAACCCATTGATAACTGATAATCAATCGTCATCATTGATGACATCACTGAAGGAAACGAAACCTTTAACCAATCAATAATAAATAACTGCATTCATGTTGTTATTGTCTGTGTGTGTGTGTGTGCGTGTCTGTGTGTGTTTGTGTGTGTGTGTCTGTGTGTTTGTGTGTATGTGCTGAGTGTGTGTGTGCGCGTGAGTGTCTGTGTGTGTGTGTGTCGTGTGTGTCTGTCTGTCGTGTGTGTGTGTGTCTGTGTGTGTGTGAGTGTCTGTGTGTGTGTGTCGTGAGTGTCTGTCTGTGTGTGTGTGTGTGTGTGCGCTGAGTGTCTGTGTGTGTGTGTGTGTGAGTGAGTGTGTGTGAGTGTGCGTGGTTCGTGTGTGTGTGTGCGCGTGAGTGCTGTGTCTGTGGTTTGTGTGTGTCTGTGTGCGTGTGTGTGTGGAGTGTGTGTCTGTGTGTGTTTGTGTGTGCGGAGTGTGTGTCTGTGTGTGTGTGTGTGTGGAGTGTGTGTGTGTGTGTGTGAGTGTGTGTGTATGTGAGTGTGTGTGTGGTGTGTGTGTGTCTGTGTCTGTGTGTGTGCGTGAGTGTCTGTGTGTGTGTGTGTGTGTGTGTCTGTGTGTCTGTGTGTGTCTGTGTGTGTGTGTGTGTGAGTGTGTGTCGTGTGTGTGTATGTGTGTGTGGTGATGTGTGTGTCGGAGTGTCTGTGTGTGTGTGCGTGAGTGTGTGTGTGTGTCTGTGTGTGTGTGAGTGTGTGTGTCTGTGTGTGTGTGAGTGTGTGTGTCTGTGTGTGTGTGCGTGTGTGTGTGTGTCTGTGTGTGTGCCGTGAGTGTGTGTGTCTGTGTGTGTGCGTGAGTGTGTGTGTCTGTGTCTGTGTGTGTCTGTGTCTGTGTCTGTGTGTGTGTGTGTGTGAGTGTGTCTGTGTGTGTGTGTGTGTCTGTGTGTGTGTGTGTGTGTGTGTGTGTGTGTGGTCTCTTCACAGAAATTCATACTAAATTGATTAAATTGATTTGTCACAAACAAACAAACAGCAGTCGATTGATGAAGTGAAAAAAGTTGCTTGTGTTTCATCGTCTGTGATGTCACACATCGCTGCATCCAATCAAGTCGCAGAGTTCGACTTCCAAAAGAGTCCAGAGTCTTCAGTAGCAGGTCAGACGCCATCAGTCCACCCTGCTTCATCTTCATCTTCTTCGTGTGTGAGGTAAGAACTCTCACTCTGTTTTATTTACATTTATTAAAGTAAACAACTCTAATTCTAAACTTTATTTACAACCTTAAACTATTTTCATTGATTTGATCAAATGTGTGATTTCTGCTTCACTCCCTGATCGATCCATTGATTGATTTTGTATCTTGACGCTTTCCCATCGGGCCTTTTGGGTGTGGCTCATTATCATGACTCAGCAGAAAACAATGTTTCTTTGTTTTTAAACTCATTTTCTTTTGTTGATTTTTCACTCAATTTGGGGGCGTGGCGATGGTCACATTATTTCAGATTTAAATGAGTGGCTTGTAGAATAGTCATCATGATCTGATTCTTGAAACTGGACCTGGACCAGGACCAGGTCCTGGACCTGGAAGTGTCCAACTTGTGTGTTTGAATCAGATTAGTGATCAGATGTGTTCACGCTGTGGTCATGGCGATGCCTCAGGACGTGGCATAATGGGTGAATGACTGTCTTTGTGACATGGTCACATGTCTCCGCCCACAGTCATGTGACTGCCTCTAATCGTCTGTCCTCAGATCCACTGAAGGAGACATGTCCAATCCTCAGAGTCAGGAGGTGAGTCCTCATCCCGCAGGGGGGGCGGAGTCACGGTTTGTGACTGGATTATTGTTTATTGACACGTTCATCAATATTCGTATTATTCTCTCACGTTTAGGCTGAGTCACTGTTGATGCTAACAGTGCTAACAGTAGCAACACATGAATCATAATGAGTGTTAGCTTCTTCAGCGTGATGAACAGTAGCAGCTGAGATGCTAAAGTTCAGTTAACAGCAGAAACGTTAGGTTCAGTAAGAAGTGCTGTGTTATGTTCACAGGCTGTTGCTAGCAATACATGTTAGCAAAGTTCATTAGCATTTTATGCTAATGCTAACAGAAGCGCTAACTATTTATGATCTCTACTGCTGCCAGCCACCAGGGGGCGATCAGAGGACACATCCTCTCTCTGTCTCTCTCTGTGTCTCTCAGGTCAGTGCTGTCCTCAGAGTCTCTGTGTCTTTTAGGTCAGTGCTCTCCTCAGAGTCTCTGTCTCTGTGTCTCTCAGGTCAGTGCTGTCCTCAGTGTCTCTATCTCTGTGTCTCTCAGGTCAGGGCTGTCCTTAGTGTCTCTGTCTCTGTGTCTCTCAGGTCAGTGCCTCAGAGTCTCTGTGTCTCTCAGGTCAGTGCTGTCCTCAGTGTCTCTGTGTCTCTCAGGTCAGTGGTCCTCAGTGTCTCTCTGTCTCTCTCTGTGTCTCTTAGTTGCAGTCACTGTCTCTGTCTCTCTCAGTCAGTGCTGTCCTCAGAGTCCCTGTGTCTCTCAGGTCAGTGCTGTCCTCAGTGTCTCCAGGTCAGTGCTGTCCTCAGAGTCTCTCAGGTCAGTGCTGTCCTCAGTGTATCTGTCTCTCTGTGTCTCCTCAGGTCAGTGCTGTCCTCAGTGTCTCTCAGGTCAGTGCTGTCCTCAGAGTCTGTCTCTGTGTCTCTCAGGTCAGTGCTGTACTCAGTGTCTCTGTCTCTGTGTCTCTCAGGTCAGTGCTGTCCTCAGAGTCACCCGCCTGCCTCTGTTTCGCTCTGCGTTACAGTCGATGACATCAGCGTACACAGGGGTCAAAGGTCGTTACCCTCTGCTGGGGCTGATGGGAGGTGCGGCTGAGGTCAGCGTACGCAACGTGTCCAACATGGCTATGAGACAAGCCACGCCCCTCCTGGAGAGTCTGGAGCCACAGAGTATGCAAGACTTAGCATTAGCGATATTAGCTGATATTACCAGTTTGCATTGCTAATATTACTAATGCTGCTACTGCTAATGCTACTGATGATGAGATTGCAAATGCTACTGATACTAACACGGCTAATGCTACCGATGCTAACAAAGTTATTGGACTTTATGGAAGCTGAGAAAAGTGTCCTGGAGCTAAAATAAAGTTGAATATAAGCATTAGCATTATTGCTAATGTTTGTCCATTACCGTGTTAATTACTCTGTTGCTAACTGTCATTCTACAGTTGAAGTTGCGAACACGTTAGCGCTGGTTGGTCTCGAGCGTCTGGAGAAAAACTTCCCGATCCTGAACCAATCGACCGACGAGGTTTGTTTACGCTTCGCTGAATATTCATAAACATGTGAGTAAACCTTGGCTGCGCTGCCTCCTAGTGGACATGCAGATCATTGACATACACAGACATGGTCAAATCAAAAACACTCAAATTATATGACTTAATAAACTACTGCACAGTGCAGATGATTTACAGGGCTGCCAACAAAAGCCTCCCTCACAATCTACTGATATTATTCCTGACCAGAGGGGAGGGACACAGTCTAAGAGGGAACGTGAGGTTCAGGCAGAGAAGGGTAAGAACTACATTAAAATCCTTTACCGTATCGGTCACGGGGGTCAGACAGTGGAATAATCTGGATGAGGAGATGAAAAAAATCAGCAAAACAGAGTGTATTTAAAAAGTATGTAGAGATGAGTATTAATCGATACAGAACGACCCAGGAGGAAAGTATGACAAAGGTCAGAGAATCTGTAGACACCGTGTGGAGACGGCAGAGGAAGCAAATGTGACCAAACAAAAACAAGAAGCGGACGTAACCAAACAACAGCTGACATTGAGAAGCACAAATGTCAACACATGAGAAGTACTTCGCTGCCCCTGTGAATCGAGTCACTATGGAGAATCAATTGATCCAAGAGTGAACTGCTAAGCTGGTCACTGAATGCGATCGAAAGGTGGAAAGCACAATAGCACAGAGGGCTATTAGAGGTCGGGCTGCGCTCCGACGTCTCCACAACCCTCGAGTACGTGAAAAGAATGGAGAAGCAAAGCGAGGCCAACGCTACAGAGGAGATGGACGACTAAGGAAAAGAAAAAAACACCATCCAAGTTAATAGTTAACCTGATGAATTGACCTCTATTGATTGGATCATTTTGTGACTTTTGGGACGCTGAACATGTCAGGCAACAAGTCGAGACTGTCACTCACGACGGAATATCATGGACACATGTACAGACACACATGGAGTCTGATTGACTGTCCAGAGCTAAACTACATCTCTGTGCTACCTGATGCTGAAACATGTTTTGTCAAAATGTCATAAGAAAAAGAAAAATATGTTTTCTGAGGGTAATGGGGGCGGGACTAGATAAGCTTTATAAATGGTGGCTACTTGTTAGCAACCATCATGTTGTTGGTATTGTTTGTGTACAGATTGTCTGACCTGACTCCTCCCCCCCTCAGGTGGTGGGTCACCTGAAGGACGCCCTCTTCCTGACGTTGGACGACGTGCAGCTGTGGATGGTGGACAGTCTGGACGTCGTCCTGGAGCAGTTGGAGCGTGTGTCCGATGCAGCACGGGACGGTGTCCGACTGCTGCAGGAGTCTCCGGTGGGACAAGTCGCTACGTCAGGGCTGGACGACGTGCTGAGTCGCCTGGAGGAGGCCACCTCCTACTACATGCCCCTCCCACCCACACTGCGTGAGTACTTAGGCATTCTGGGTAACTGCAACGGAGGTCTTTCATCGTCTTTAAGACAGAGTCAACTTGTCTTCGCATTAGAGTAGAGACAACTGTCCTCGTCCTCTCTAACGTTGTCCCCACCTCTGTTGTTGTCCTCATGGTTGTCAGGTCGTGAGTGGGAGATGATGGTGCAGGAGTACGAGGACGAGGACGAGGGCGAGGAGCCGGGACTGTGGACGAGATTCCGCAGTGTCCTCCTGACTCTCAGTCTGCAGCTCTATCATCGCATGATGAAGCTCAGGGAGCAGCTGCTGACAGCTGTGAGGACACTGGGGGACACGGCAGACCAGGTGAGACGTCTGAGGACAAGTCAGAGTAAACAATCACAGTGGAGCTGCAGATGCTAACCGAGACAGATATAAACAGGTGTGAACAGATATAAACAGGTGTGAACAGATAAAAACAGGCGTGAACAGATAAAAACAGGCGTGAACAGATAAAAACAGGCGTGAAAAGGTGAGAACAGATAAAAACACGTGTGAACAGATATAAACATGTGAACAGGTGTGAACAGATATAAACATGTGTGAACAGGTGTGAACAAATAAAAACAGGCGCAAACAGGTGTGAACAGATAAACATAGGTGTGAACAGATAAAAATAGGTGAGAACAGATGCAAAAAAGAACAGATAAAACAGACGAACAGGTGAGAACAGGTGTGAAATATTGATAAAACAGGTGTGAACAGATAAAAAACAGGTGAACAGTATGTCATGTGTGAAGAGATAAAATGGGTGTGGAACAGATAAACACAGGTGTGAACAGATAAACACAGGTGTGAACAGATATAAACATGTGTGAACAGGTGTGGACAGATAAAAACAGGCGTGAACAGATAAAAACAGGTGTGAATAGATGCGAACAGATAAAAACAGGTGTGAATAGATATAAACATGCGTGAACAGGTGTGAACAGATAAAAACAGGTGTGTTTCTCTGCAGGTGGGTCTGAACAAAGTCCTTGAGCTGGTTGGTGATTTGCTGAGTAACCTGCAGAGCCTCCTGGTGGCGCTGGTGTATCAAGCAGAGCATCTCAGAGAGCTGAGCCTGAATCAGGTCAAGCGTCAGGCGGCCATTTTGGTGGAACTGAAGCTGGTTCGTCAGGTCAAAGATCTGCCAGTCCAGGTCCAACAGCTGCTCCGAGACCTGCAGGAACTGTCCAAGATCCTGCTGCAGCTGGTGGTCAACGTTACACCTCTCTACAACATGGTGAGTCCACCTTAGACACACACCTGAGAGACACACTCACACACACAACCCTGAGAGACGCACACCAAATGCTGTACTGTCCCTTTAAAGTGTCTCATTTGTGTCTCTGCGTATCCCAGCTGCAGCAGCCGACAGACCAGGACATCGAGGACTTCCTCAGCCGGGACGACTTTTCCTTTGACAGTTTGTCTCGACGCAGCTCGGCTAACAGCCTTTTCCTGAAGGCGATGGACGGCCGTCCTCGCCGCCGCCGGAGTCTCTACTCCCGCACCAGAAGCTCGGGGGGCCTGCAGAGCCCGGATCCACCCAACGGCCGGCGCTCCAGCCTGAAAGAAGCCGCGGCCCTGGAGGGGGACGAAACGCCCTCCCCTTCCGACAGCAGTGGTGTCTTCGCCCGCCGTCCGTCGGCCACCGAGCTGCTGCTCACGCCACTCAAACAGTTCGTCTCTCAGAGTCAGAAGGCCTTCGAGTACCTGAGCCCCAACTCCCCCGCCGCTGCAACCGCCAACTGAGCCGCGACCCCGCCCTCATCCGCCGCCTCGTGCCACCGCCACCCCCGGCCCACGACCAATCACAGCCCACAGTCCCTGCCCCCGACGATCCACCATTTCTGTGTGAGCTGGTTTGTGCGTTCACGTTCACCGACAGACGAGTTCACAAGTCAACGTGACAAAGCCCCGCCCACTGACTTTTTCACTCCTTTACTTCACCCAGAGTTTTCAGTCACGTGTTCATCTTCACTGATGAGGTGAGACGCGTGAACACATGAGAGTTTGTGATTTTCCTGCTTCATGAATTAAAGCCTCTGTATGTGATTCGAACGTTTACGCTCCTTGTCTTTGTTTTCATTCATGAAACCTGTTTACGCACACACACACACGCACACGCCACACGCACACACACACACACACACACACACACACACACACACACACACACACACACACACACACACACACACACACACAGCTCACCAATGTGACGTAACAAGGTTTAACCGGTTAAGAGTCAGGACGAGAAGATGGATTGATAGCTTTATTTCGAACGATTAAAATACATGAAAATGAATAAACACATGAAGAAAAAAATAAAATAATAATAATGCTGATAGTGATAATAGTAATAATAATAATAACTTGTCTTGAAAAGATCACAGCAACAATCTCTCACGTGGGTGGAAACAGCATCAGCAGCCCCATCAGGTAAATGTGTTGGTACTTTGTTATCCCTGAATTCATTGATATGATAATTCACTGATCAATGCATCTGTATGATCAATATTACAACAGCTTGTGATTGTTTTTGGATTTCAAATGTTATTGTATCACAACAACATTTCTTATTCTTATCACCATCAGACTTCATCTGTAGCTGAGATGGAAACAGGGTCGTCCGACATGTCAGGAGGATGCTGCTCCTCCAGGGTGCCACACTGAAAATCCCTGCATTCACCAGGGATCAAAAGAGATGTGGAACAGAGCAGGAAACGAGCTCACGCCAGGATCAACGTGGAGCGAGTTATTGGTTGCTTGCACCAACATTAAATGGGACCTGGTGTCAAACATGCAGGCGAGGAAAAGACTTTACTTGATAAGACTGTTGTTATTATTAACCTCTATTATGTTGTGCTCTGACCAACAAGTGTTGTTCTGAAACCTTGACTGACTGAGCAGCAGCAGCAGCAGCAGCAGCAGCAGCAGCAGCAGCAGCAGCAGCAGCATCAGCAGCAGCAGCCTACACTGCCTAGTTTATTCCAAGCAAAGTTTCCAGCGAACCAAACCTGCAAGAATTGACGAGTCCGGCCCTGAAGACGTCTACACAAAAATACTCAATTTCAAAAACAGCGCCCCCTGGTAACGGCAGACAGAATTACACTTACTGTTTTTGATGCCGCTCTACCAGGAATTATTGTATCCACTTGAAACTTGATATGTGAGACCTCAGACCCGTCCTGAACATGTCTGTAAAAGGTCACCTCCCTACAGGAAGTAGAATGCCCTGAAACAGGAAGTAAGATCTAACATTGTCCGATCTGCACGACACTTGACATCTGAGTCAAGGGACGTTCCCTGAACACGTTTACGGACACGCCTTCCACCCAACAGGAAGTCGGCCATTTTAAACAGGAAGTGCCCTCTAACTAGAGGCGCGCATGGCGACGTGGGCACACGGAGACTCGCGAGCCCTCGAGTTTGAACCCATTCAGAACCGCTTGGGGTACTAGTTTTTTTTTTTCTTAAAATCACCTTAAAGCACAGAGATGTTAAAACTTTCAAAAATGAAGACGAGGGTGATGTTAAAGCTGTGGTTTCTCTGTCAGTTCAGATGTAAATGTGGGAGTGGCATAAAGCCTCCTGACGCTCACACACCAAACATTCACTCTGTCATCAACTGTTCTTGAAATACAACGACTTTAAAACGTGCTGATTTCTCTGTTTTTCACCGGTTGTCACCAAAACACGTGTTTGCAAGGGGGAGGGGGGAACAGTGAGGGGGAGGGGCTTGTGCGACCAGCTGCAAGAGTTTTAAAGGTTCAGTCCACAAAAACACTGCTTTGTCTAAATCCTTGAGGGTTGCTGTAAAAGAGTCTTCAGGGCCACCGTACATCAGCTGGTTTGTCGTGTTTATGTTTTAGTGAAACACAAAGTCAACTCTCATGGTGGTTTTTTTGAAAAATGGCTTTATTTAAAACTAAAGTGTGAAAAAGTAATAAATAAAATAGTGTTTGTGTTACAGCTGCTTGTTGTAAACATGAATAAAAGTAAATAACAGTGGGAGGAGCTTCACTTCACTCCCACTGGAAAATACAGTTCACATGTGACTTCATTCTCTCAGTCGAGAATGAAGTCACACAGACACGCCCATTGTCACCGTGGCGACGTGCAGATCAATAAAAATGATCATGTGACTGCACCACAGCGCCCCCCGGTGTAAAACTGGTTCTCAGAGCCAAAGTCTTTAACACCAATAAAACTTGATATACAATTAAACTTTGTTTAAACCTCACTCTCACCACCTCCTCTTGTCAACAGGTGTCAAACTGGCGGCCTGCGGCCCACGTGTGGCTCTGATATTAATAGAACTTAGATGTTCTTATCATGAAGCATGCATTGTTCCATAGCAAAACAAAGACTTTTACTTTGAAATGTGTGAAATATAATCGCTTTATATTTTTATCAGGACAGAATGTTGTGTTGCTCACTCACTACCCAACAGACTGGCCCCCCTCTTACCAGACTAGATAACTAGAGTTAGTCCATCTTTGTCCTCTTGTTGGCTGGCGCCCCCCTCAGGTTCAGATACTCCTTCAGCCTCTTCCTGGTCTCCTTCAGTTTGGACTTGTCGCAGACGGACGCTGCGTCGGGATGATGAGAGTCTGATGAGTCGCCTTTAGATCGGAACATTTCCAACAACCTCCTGTGAAATATCTGCTGCAGGTCGTCAAGGAAACTGTTGTCCTGGAAACACCAGACACCCAAAGACAAGGGACACAGACAGGTAAGAGACAAGCACTCACCTGTGTCTGTGTGTGTGTGTGTGTGTGTGTGTGTGTGTGTGTGTATATATATATATATATATATATATATATATACAGAAAATCTGCTAGTCACCTGTGTGTGTGTGTTTATATAAATCTGCTGTGTTATTCGTGTGTGTGTGTGTGTGTGTGTGTGTGTGTGTAAAATCTGCTGGTCACCTGTGTGTGTGTGTGTGTGTATATATAAATCTGCTGAGTCACCTGTGTGTATATATAAATCTGCTGGAGTCACATGTGTGTTTATAAATCTGCTGGAGTGCGTGTGTGTATAAATCTGCTGAGTCACCTGTGTGTGTGTGTATATAAATCTGCTGAGTCACCTGTGTGTGTATAAATCTGCTAGAGTCACCTGTGTGTATAAATCTGCTGGAGTCACATGTGTGTTTATATAAATCTGTACTTTGGTTACATGTGTGTGTGTGTGTGTGTATAAATCTGCTGAGTCACCTGTGTGTATATATATCTGCTGGAGTTACATGTGTGTTTTATAAATCTGCTGGAGTTGTGTGTGTATAAATCTGCTGGAGTCACCTGTGTGTGTGTGTGTATATAAATCTGCTGAGTCACATGTGTGTGTTTATATAAATCTGCTGGAGTTACATGTGTATGTGTATAAATCTGCTGAGTCACCTGTGTGTATATATAAATCTGCTGAGTTACATGTGTGTTTATATAAATCTGCTGAGTTACGTGTGTGTATAAATCTGCTGAGTCACCTGTGTGTGTGTGTGTGTATATAAATCTGCTGAGTTACGTGTGTGTATAAATCTGCTGAGTCACATGTGTTTGCATATAAATCTGCTGGTCACATGTGTGTATAAATCTGCTGAGTCACATGTGTGTTTATATAAATCTGCTGAGTCACCTGTGTGTTTATATAAATCTGCTGGAGTCACATGTGTGTATAAATCTGCTGAGTCACATGTGTGTTTATATAAATCTGCTGAGTCACCTGTGTGTATAAATCTGCTGAGTCACATGTGTATATAAATCTGCTGAGTCACCTGTGTGTATAAATCTGCTGAGTCACCTGTGATGGTGCCTCTCTGAAAACAGTCCAGATATTGAGCAGAAACTCAGCGACCGTCTGATATGATGGCGAGCGACGCAGCGACAGGCGCTTAGAAATCATCGACAGACCAGAAGTGACATTACTGTCCTGAAAAAGACAACAACACAGGAAAAGCATCATCAGCCTGCTGCAGCGCACCCTGCTGGATTACCCACTCATTAACCAACACAGGCCCCCTGTAAGGAGCGCCCCCTGGTGGTTAATCGTGAGAGTTACAGCTTAACCGTGGATAAACTGACCTGGCAAAGATGATGACAGCTTTCTACCAGCAGGTGGAGCAGCAGAGTTTCACACCTCTGAAAACCACAAACACACAGAGAGAGACAGACAGACAGACAGACACACACACACACACACACAGACAATGACACAATGTAAGAACATGGAATGGTTGAGTTTGTGACTTATAAACATGTGTAAACATAAAATAATTCTAAACTGAATGTTTACATCTTCCTCCTCATCAGCTTCTCCAATCCTCAGGTCAGTCTGTGGTCACTCTGTGAAATATGGTCAGTCTGTGGTGGGGGAATGGCTCAGCGGTTATCAGTACCCTGTGTGCGAAAGACATCATGGTCGCAAGTTCGACTCCACCCCTGGCTGATTGTACTCAATTCCATTGTAAGTCGCTTTGGATAAAAGCGTCTGCTACATGACATGTAATGTCAGTCTGTGGTCAGTCTGTGGTCTGTCTGTGATCAGAGGACAGTCTCTTGTCTGTCTGTGGTCTTTCTCTGGTCAGTCTGTGGTCAGTCTCTAGTCAGTCTCTGGTGAGAGGTCAGTCTGTGGTCAGTCCACATGCTAACAACTAGCTACAAGCTAAACAAGACAATGCCTAAAACACTAATGCACTGAAAGAAGAAATATCGCCACCTAGTGTAGTGGAGTTACTCACTAGGAAAAAAACAGTACAACTATTTAAAGGTGAAGTTGACCTACATAACCCTTCTGTGTGTGTGTGTGTGTGAGTGCGTGTGTGACCTCTGACCCTTTGATCCAGCACACTCAGACCCCTTCCCTCTGGACTCTTGGCTCTTCTCTCAGAACTGTAAGGGTCAGCCAGGTCATTCAGGTCCTGACACAGTGAACAGTTCCACTCCGTCCTGTGAAACAAAGACAGGAAGTCTTATGTCTGACTACAGTCAGCTGCTTTGTTCTGGAACTAGTGTGGCCTTGTCCCGTTGTCCCCTTCAAACCTGAAGTTGTTAGCCGTGTTTCCACTGTGTGGAGCGGTTTGGTTGGGTTCAGTACAGTGCAGGTTGTTTTTGTGTTTCTTTTATGAATGGTAATAAAATAACCAGCCTGAACCATTCTTTGGCACCCTTTACTTGCGGTACCAGAGTAAAATGTCCCATACTTTGTTTTGTTTGAATCTCGCTGGATGAGCCTAAGATGACGTATGAGCAGAGCAATACCACCCCAAATTGTGTCAGTATCAGGGGCTTTTCGAAGTGTCGTAAAGTTTTAAAGAGCGTCTTTGGGATATCTATATGATGTTAATGGGAGTGGTTTTACCTTCCACTGCCGCCAAATAAAACAATCTCTACCATGGTCGCCATGTGGATGTTGCTTTCCACTTAAACAGAGACGGAGACAATGTTCGGGAAGGACGAATGTAACAGACGTTTATGGAGAATAAATGGGCCTCTCCACCAGCTCCACCCACAACAGTCAGCTGATTGGGACAAAACGATGGAAGTCGAGGCTAACGTCCTCAGTCTATACTCACACAAAGACTGACTTTGTCTTATGGAGACAAACAGTTGTTGGTGGTTGTCGGCGCATTGCTACGACGTCACTCAACAGAACACCCTACTGTTGTCAGTCCAAATGCAAGCCTGACCCAGGACTTTGCCATTCCAAACCGCACCATGATGGAAACACATCATTGGAGTCTTACCTCAGGTCAGGTCCAACAGGAGGCACATGACAGTCTCTGTGGTATCCTTGACCGCAGGATGAGCAGATGATTGAGCTGTAAGACAAACCACACACTGAGCAGGAAAGAATGTGCAGGCTGACGGGAGACTCTGGAGACGAAAGAGGTCTGGTGAAATCCTTGCAGTCCTCCGAAAGGTTTTCACCACTGAACTGAAACATAACAGAGTAGTGAACCAGGAGATTATTTAACTGAGCAGCTCCACTGCAGTTCCTTAAATGATATGACGTACATGATCCTCACTACCAGCAGAGGGCAGCCACCTTTAACTGATGTTAATAGGATACATTTTCTACTACTGCTGAAAAATGGAATTGGACTAATCGATTTAAGCAAATCCAGAATAATACCAAACACAATTCTGGTTGTTCCAAAAGTCATGACTGATGTTACCTCAGGGTTCTCATCTGACTCGTCGTCCTTGTCCTCAGAGTCTCCAGGGACGGGACTGAAACAAAACAGGGGCTTTCCAGGTCTGAGCAGGGACAGTGGCAATCTGAACAGAGACACTGTGAGTGGGGCAGGGCTCACACTGCTGCCACTCTGTCCAATCACAAACTCTCTGACAGTTCTGCCCATTATTTCTAGTGCGTCAAGTTCTCCTGCAGGTTTGGGTAAGGGTTGATTGTTCTCTGCAGGAAGACTGATGTGAAGCATAGGATGTTCAGGATGGAGAAGACACAATGGTAATTTAAACAGAGACGCTTTGGATTCTGTTTTGAAGGATGCAGTAAGCCTTGGTATGTCCTCTGCAGGTTCAGTGTCTACAGACACAGGTGACCTCCATATGTTCTCTGCAGGTTCAGAATCTTCAGACACAGGTGACCTCCGTATTTTCTCTGCAGGTTCAGTATCTTCAGACACTGGTGACCTCCATATGTTCTGCAGGTTCAGAATCTTCTGACACGGTAACCTCTGTATGTTCTCTGCAGGTTCAGAATCTTCAGACATGGGTGACCTCTGTATGTTCTCTGCAGGTTCAGAATCTTCAGACACAGGTGACCTCCTGTGATTTTCTCTGCAGGTTCAGTATCTTCAGACACTGGTGACCTCCATATGTTCTCTGCAGGTTCAGAATCTTCAGACACGGGTGACCTCTGTATGTTCTCTGCACCTCTGTATGTTCTCTGCAGGTTCAAATCTCTCAGACATGGGTGACCTCTGTATGTTCTCTGCAGGTTCATAATCTTCAGACATGGGTGACCTCTGTATGTTCTCTGGGTTCATAATCTTCAGATGGGTGACCTGGGTATGTTCTCTGCAGGTTCAGAATCTTCACACCGGTGACCTCCATAATCTGCAGGTTCAGTATCTTCAGACACGGGTGACTTCCATATGTTCTCTCTGCAGGTTCAGAATCTTCAGACACGGGTGACCTCCATGTTCTCTGCAGGTTCAGAATCTTCAGACACAGGTGACCTCCGTATTTTCTCTGCAGGTTTAGCATCTTCAGACACGGGTGTCCACCTCCATATGTTCTCAGCAGGAACAGTATTTTCTTCCAAAACAATGAACCTTGGTATGTTCTCTGGTTTGATTTCTTCTGTCATGGTGGAAGTCGTTGAGTTCTCTGCTAGTTTAGTGTCTTCAGACATGGCTGAGGTCAGTATGTTCTCTGCAGGTTCCTGCTGTTGTGCCACCTGATCGCAGGCCAAGTCTGCCACTGCCTTCACCAATAGACTCTGATGCTGTTTTTTGGAGGACGTCTCAGGTGTAATGGCCACAGGTCCAGAGGGTACAGCAGCAGTTATGTTTGGTCTGGGGTGTTTTTTTGTGTTGCTCCATCCATCAGAGGTCACAAGAACTCTAATCTCATCCAAAGAACTCTGCCATGAATTCAAGTGTTTTTCGTTTCGGTTGGTCATTTTTTTATGATGGTTTGACAGGTGTGAGTTAGATCTGGTGTAACTGGGTGAGGTGTTGGACCTGCAGTGAGGCACATTGTGAGACAGTACTACAGGCTGAACAGCAGCATGGACAGAAGTGAATATGACTTGGCCTTGATTTGTTGCCACATGTGGCTTTGAGGAGGTTGGAGGCTTCAGCGGCTGAGTGCAGGTGTTACTGGCATTCGTTACTGGAGGGAGGGGCCTGTTGTGGTTTGAGCACCAGGATGAAGGAAGACTCAATGGAGTGGAGGAATGATGCAATGATGCTGAAGGAGAGCTGAGTGACAAAGGTGAAATGCTACTACATGTGGCCGTGGTTTGGGGACAAAGGGGACCAGCTGAGATGAGAGCAACAGAGGATGGGTTGGGTAAGTGGGACATCGTGGACTCTGATTGACCAGGGGTGGAATCACTGGTGGTCCCAGTTTGAGGAAGACTGAGACAGGAGGAGGTTTGTGTGACAGAGAAGGGGACATCAGTTACGTCAACAAAACCTGGAAACCAAAGAACAAGGTGTGAGCTGCTAATCTGAGATGTTCAACAGCAAAACCATTTACTGGGCCTCACGCAGGAACCATCCTCGTGTTTCTTCTCTCTACTGGCACAACAAGTCTTTAGTCTTACAGACACGGCTCGTTTAACAATATCTGTTTCATTTCACTGGACACACTGGTGTCCTCGGCAATAACCTGACAAAAAAAAACAAAACTGTTGGACAGTTTGCGATAAACTGACGGACAGACGTTGGATGACTAACTCCAGGATCAGACTGCACGATATCTTTGTCTTTATGATGGTCACCGGTCAGATTATCAATCACAGTGGATTCTTGCCGTCATCATTCACAACACCGCGCAAGTTTATAGGTTATCTGGGAGGCCAGGAGCTGTCAATCTTGGTTACCAAAGCATTGTGGGTGATGCTCATGGTCTTTTTTACCTGGGTGTCACCATAAGGACATAATGGACTGTCTGTCCTACAGAGAGACGCCGTCTTCTCCATGTATATGTCGGTATGTCACATCACACCAGAGCTCTCCATTGTCTTTATGGTCAGTTTGTCAACAACACAACCACGAATACCTTTGAACTCACCAAACGATAAAAGAGCCTGCACAGAGGCGGAGTTGGTTTTCACCTCCATCTGAGTCATGGTTGCGGGAGGATCCAGGTCCTGATCTGTGAGGACACTGGCGATACTGTTAATCTGAAACAGATCAGATTATTTTACGAATTTTATCAAAACTAAGGCTCCAACCAATCGTCGATAATGACTCAAGTATTAATTAGTGACTAAATTAGGGGCGGGGCCTCTCACCCTGGTCTGCCAGGTCAGCAGCTCTTTCAGGTCTTTGATGTCTCTGGATCTTTCAATCATCTTCAGAACAGCAGACTGTGTGTTCTGAAACTGCTTCAATGTCTGCATCTGCTTCTGGAGACGCTGTGTCTCTGACCTATGTGCATGCTTCACACACACACACACACACACACACACACACACACACACACACACACACACACACAGTCTATGGTTCATTTCATCAGGAGGACAGTACCAAGTGCTAATTGGGGTGATTTCAGAGAACACCCCCCTTGTTTTCACTATTTTGGATTAGCCCAACCCACACAGGGTAAACCCGGAGCCCGAGGACCGGCCCCACAGATGTTTAAAACACAGAAAGCTCTTGGCATGGCTGGTTTGTTGGGTATCATTAACAAACGGAGGCTGTTGAAAGTCGACAGGTGGCGCTGGTTTATGAAATAATGTTGTTTTAGCAGCTTGCCCCAGGATGAGTTAGCGTGGTGCTAACAGCTAACTCGCGCCACTGTGCGGCTTTGTAGCCTCTGATTTCAGAGGTTAAAGAAAAATGTTTAACCTCTGAAATAGCAGTATTACACACACACACTGTTGTGATCATGTGATCTACATGCATCCAACACGCAGAGCCCACGTGATCACAGCGGCGCTGCTGGATAGAAGAGCTGGAGCAGAATGGACTGTTGTATCAGAGCGCTTATATCGGAGATTTTAGAAGCAGTCCGATATAATCTAATACGCGTTTTTTGGCCGATATGGGACCGATATCAAAATTGGATATCGGGACATCCCTACAAACAAACAACCTGCACTTTTCAAAATGAAAGTCTGTGTGTGTGTTTGTGTTTACCTCCACCTCCTCCATCAGCTCGTCCATCCTCTTCTTCAGGAGTCTGACAAAGTTGTCGTGTGCATTTTCTAGTTCAGTCTTGATCTTAGCGTGTCCTTCAACAAGGTCACAGAGTCTGAAACAACAACAACATTATTTATAATAACCAGAAAAAGATGTCTAACTTTATTTACACAGCACTTTACAAGACAAAACAGGAAGAGGAGTGAGAAAAGGAAGTGAGAAAAGGAAGTGAGGAAGAGAAGTGAGGAAGAGAAGTGAGGAAAGGAAGTGGGGGAAAGTAAAAAAGTAAATAAAGAACGAGAAGTCATGTGATCACAGTACATTGTGTACATTGGTATGAGGAGCTCCATCCCATCGTCATCTGAGCGACGTCACCAAGGGAACTGAAAACTTCTGTCCCCTAGTCAAAAGTAACCTCACACTCAACACCAGTCCCTAGCAAACAAATCCTGTCTAATCCATAACCACATTTTGGGATTGACATTAAGTGCCTAACCGAGACCTGGCATAGACCGGACTTACACTCCGTAGTGAGTGAGTCCTGCCCTCCTGGTTATACTTGAAAAAGCCGCAGTACGGGTCACGGTCTGTCAGGTCACGGTGAGCTCCTGCAGATGAAAGCCAGTGGATGAGCTCTGGAGCCAAGAGTATTTGCAGCTAACTGTCCCCAGAGAGAAGAGCTACAGCAGAGCACTTGTCAGACCACCATACTATTCTAACATGATCAGCATGCGACGCATGGAGAGTCACATGACAACACTTGTCATGTGACTCAACTGGCTGCATTTGATTGGCAAGATTTTCAGCCATAGCCAATAAGGAGAGAAATAGATTGAGCAAAAGATGTAGTAAGAAGTAACGTCATACTTCATACACACTTCCTGGCCAAAAGAAAAGTGCCATCTGGTTTTAACTGAGCAAATAGGTAAAGTGGGTCAGGTCTAGGTTCAGCAACATTATGTTCCCAAAGAATGAGGTCAGAATGATGAATGATTTATATGATTATACATATAAATGAATAAATGAACACTATGACATTTTATACAGTGTAATTCACTCATTCATCCTTTCATTAATGATGATAAATGCTGCAGTCCTACCATATGTTACATTAGATTTGATCTTTATTCAGCTGGAACCTGACGACACACAAACTGAAGATGAGAAAACTATCGTTGAAATATCCAATAGCTTTCACGTTTTTCATGTTCTACGTTAGTCAATCACTGAAGCCTTTGAGCCACTGATTCACATTTGAAATGTTTAATGTTTAAATTCTTTACTGGCTGCTACTGGCTGTGATGACTTCTCCACATTTCAGGTCAAATATTTAAACGTGTTGACCAAGATTTCAAAACACTATAAATGATATGTGTCTTTTTTTAGATTGACAAGAGGGCCTTAATTAAGATTTAACTTAAGTGAAAACAATCGTATTTGTTTGTATTGTTTGTTAAAACAGTATTTCAAGAGTGTGCCTTTTTTGTAAGACTAGCATTGTTAATAAAAGTCTTACAATAACACATAATAGTCATCATTTCCTCGGTTAGTGTTGGTATTACCACCAGGCTGAGCAGGTTTTCTGGGGGAAACCCTGTGATGTGTGTGTGGAGGTTGGACATGTGCTGACTTAAGACAAGCAGACGTACAGACAGTAACAACGGATGTGTTGAGTTTGTACCTAAACCGAGTCGTGCCGAGGCGAGAAGAGCCGGTGGAAATACACACAAGCATCCGTCCCGCAAACAGCAAAACTCAAAGTTACTGAAAAAATTCCAATCCGGTTTCCGGGTCTCTCACAGCACAGAGTCACCAACGACCTCCACACCTTCAATCACTCCTCCACACTGTCGGACTCTCTGGCACCACTCTGGATTGGTTTGGGTCCTCCCTCACAGATAGGGAGTATGTGGCCCTGGGGGACGCTCAATCATAGCCCCACTCTGTCACCTGTGGGGTCCCACAGGGGTCAGTCCTTAGTCCGACCCTCTTTAACATCTCCACGCTCCCCCTCATTCCACTGCTACGCCTCTATGTGAGGCTGGACCCGGTCTCCCCTACACCCCCATCAGCACTCACCTCCTGTCTGGAGGAGACAGAGGTGTGGATGTCCAACAACTTCCTGCAGCTAAACACGCCCCACAATACTTTAAAGAACTCCTCACACCACAATCCACATCAAGAAACCGCCGATCCACACAAACCGTAAAAACAAACTAAAAGGGACAAACTTTGATGAAACAGTAAGTGAGACAGGAAGTCCAGGTGTTTACCTGGCACTAATGTCCCGAATGGTCTTCGCTGTTGTCTCCCTCTGCGCTCTAATTGGCTGAGACGTGTCCTCCAGCTGATTCCAGGTCTTGTCCAACGCTTCACTGACAAACTGAAACCTACGAGGACCAAGAGACACGAATAAATACAGACAGCCGATGAACGTCTTTGTCCCGAGGACATGGACATCACCTGTGGTTCATGTGAGACGTCAGCTGACAGTCTCTGCAGGTGTGGCGTCCACAGGTGAAGCAGAAGAGTTTGAGTGTCTCCGACGGGTGGAGCCGACAGAACTTGGTGGCAGACACCGAGACATTTCCTGAGGAGACAAAGACATGAGTCATCGTCCATCACAGAGGACAGGACAGCGGTGGACGGAGCCTGCTCTGACCTGGCGGCTGGTTGAGGATCCGGTGTGACCTGGTCACGGTGACTCTGCGATGAGCAGACACACAGTCGTCACACAGAGGCTCAGAGCAGTCGCAGCACCAACTCCTGGACCAGGTGGCACCACAGCTGCAGCGCTGAGGGGGAGGGGACAGAGGCCAGGAGGAGGGGCCAGAGCAGGAAGAAATAAATTCATATTAATCATTTATAACACAAGATAATATAAGTGTGTGAGTGTGTGTGTGTTTTCTTCTCACTCACGTTTCTGCTGTCTTCAGCGCCCCCTGCTGTCTCCATGGAGACAGAGCGACTGTGTCCTGAGAGACGGGGTCAGTGATGAATACATGATTGAGATTTATCTGTTCCTAAAGTCACTGATAAATGTGATGAACACATGATTTAGACTATCTGTTCCTAAAGTCACTGATAAATGTGGTGAACACATGATTTAGACTATCTGTTCCTAAAGTCACTGATAAATGTGATGAACACATGAATGCACTATCGGTTCCTAAAGTCACTGATAAATGTGATGAACACATGAATGCAACTATCTGTTCCTAAAGTCACTGATAAATGTGATGAACACATGAATGCAACTATCTGTTCCTAAAGTCACTGATAAATGCGGTGAACACATGATTTAGACTAACTGTTCCTAAAGTCACTGATAAATGTGGTGAACACATGATTTAGACTAACTGTTCCTAAAGTCACTGATAAATGTGATGAACACATGAATGAGAGTTGAAAATGTAAAACTACTTTAACATGTTGTTCTTGTTGCTAATAATGTGCTCATTAGTGATGAAAGCATGAAAGCATCGGCTCGTTCGTGTCTTCCATTAGAAGTTGATGTTGTTGAGATTCTCGGCCACCGTACCTGATCCTTCTCCCAACAACGGTTTGTTTTTCCAGGAAAAAATGAGGAATTTCAAACACAAACACACTTTAGCGCCACATTGAGGAAAACAAATCACAGACTGCGAGAATAAAATCGTACATTTACGAGAACGACTTTATTCTCGAAAAAAATGTGGGGTTTTTACGGGACTTTATAGCGCGTGGCAGATTCAATTTCAAGGTTGTGTTTCACATTCGACGTCGTTTCTATTTGACGTATTTCCTCGCTGGACAGTAAACGTCTCACACGCGATAGACTGAGCGGATATACGTCACGTCCACTTCACAGGTAACGCTCGTAAATACCGAAAAGACCGGAAAAAGAAACAAAATCTGAACACATGACGCGACTTTCCGTTTGAAACGGTTACTATGGCGACCCACACACACGCGCGCGTTACATGTGTAAACAAACTTACAGTCACTGCGTCGTGTTTCTTCCCACGAGTCCTGAAGTCGAAAGTCTGCGGGTCTGCAGCGACACCCTTGTCCAACTCCCCACCCTGAGCCGGGACTCATGCGCTTGCGCAGTGTGCTTACTTCCGGTTCATTTAACGCCATCATTTTTAGTTTTATAGTTATTTTCGTAACTATTCGTCCGTCTTGTAACCTTCAAAATAAGAGCCAGTTTGACTCATTTTTCTACTTCCTGTATCAATATTTTTTTGCGAAATAAAAACGACTCCACCGGAATAAATAACTGTTTTATTTGTATTTATTCACATAAACATAAACAAGACAAAGACATAAGAGTGAAAAAAAAAACTCTTATTGATCAGCTGATCAGAAAAACCTCATCAGTTTTATGTGAATTAATTTCATCAACTGTTTCATTTGTTTTGAGGAAAAAAGTCAAACTTAGTGAAAATATCATCTGGGCTTAGTAAATTAAGACAAACACACATCTACATGTATACGTATATGTATAAATGTATATATACACACAAAGGGTTTGAAATGTAAAAAACACAAAATTACACATCATTAATCTTGTAAGTTTTTGTAAATATTGTTTGTCAAGTTGTAAAATGACAATGAAAACTGTATTTTCTTATTTTTCAAGTGTTAGAATACATATACAATATATAATATAATATAAGACGTGTTTTTGCTGTATGTGATAAGTACACACGTTTATGTTTTATTTTTGGTCCAACTTTTGAAAAAATGAATGAAAAATAAATGACTGTAAAAATTCACATTAACAATGTGACCGAATGATTATGACCTTTATTCATGTTGTCATCAGTTGAAATGTTTGTTTTTCACAGTTTTCTTTCTTTCTTCATTGACTGAGTCAGTTTGGTCGTCTGGACGGACGGCGTGACCCTGATGATGTCACAGTGATGATGTCACAGCAGAGCGCAGCTGCACGTGCTGCTCTTCTTCTGCAGAGTAGGAACGATAGTCTTGAACAAGTCGATCGTCTCCACGTTAATCACCGTCCAGAAGTTTTCAAACGAAATGTTGTCGCCGCTCTTTACGTTCATCTGATTCAGAACCTGAGGCAACTTCTCTTCCTTCTCCACCATCTGCACACACACACACACACACACACACACACACACACACAGACCCTTTAACTTTGACTTTAAAAAAACGGATGTATTTGTTCCTAGCAGCAGAAAGTGTGTGTGCGTGTGTGTGTCTGTGTGTGTCACCTTTTGTATTCCAGCCTGAAATATTCAGATAAATATTAATAATATTTTATGAGATTTTAGCCCTTTAAAGATCAGTGTTGCACAACTTGCAATGCAAAATCAATGATCATTGATTTTTTAAAAACATTTTCTGCTTTTTTCATTTTAGAGATTTTCTAATGTAACGTAAGTTTGTAGCAGATAATTCTTACATGCGTACGACTGTTTTAGTAACGATTCAATCAGCTGTTTAATCATTCACTCTGTGCTCCATAAAAACAAAGAAATCATTCAAACCTCGGCAAATCTGGGCATCTGTGTGGAGATCATGGTCTGGAACTGTGTGATGTTCATGTCCGCTGAGCCACCGGCTGCCTTATGAAACTCACTGACCAGAGTGTGGATGGCCAGCTCCAGATCTGACAACTAACCAACAACAGACACACAACAACCACAGAGAGACACACAACAATCACAGAGAGACACACAACAACCACAGAGACACACAACAACCACAGCAAGACACACAACAACCACAGCAAGACACACAACAACCACAGAGAGACACACAACAACCACAGAGAGACAGAAAAGGTCAAACAGATGTTTTGCAGCTGCAGTGTGAGAATAAAAAGGGGGTGTTGACTGGAATCTATGTGTGTGTGTGTGTGTGTTGTGAAAGAGGGTGGTGGCTTCAGAGCTGCTGAACAACACAAATGATCAAGATTATGTTTCACACACACACAGACACACAAAGAGTCAGAGGACAAGGACACACTCTGTCTGTCCATCTCTGAGACGCAAAGAGACACCTGAGCTCAGGTGCATCATGTGACTGCTGCACGGCCACGCCCCCCAGGATGAGCCACACAGGGATAGTTCAGATTTTAGCCACTTAATAAAGACTCATGTTATAAAATCTACAATCTCTATGTCACATGATCACGTCTTTATTTCAGTTAGACAGACTTTTGTCTCTGCTGCCTTGTGTGGTCACTTTGTGTCACTGAGGTCAACCAGAAAAAGGGTTTCAAACACTGAAGTGACAAAATAAGACATTTGAACTTTGTGATGGAGGCAGCAGTGTGTGTGTGTGTGTGTGTGTGTGTGTGTGTGTGCATGTGGGAGAGTGAGTGATTTATGGAGCAACATAAACTTCACATTTTTGGTCAGAAAATAAAAGAAAACATAATTATTGTGTTAGTCCAACTGAAATTGTTCTCATGTTGTCAAAGTTGGATGAAGACACAGATAATGAGGTTGGTAGTTGAATTACTGTTGTATGTTTAAGTTCAGTCAGAATCACACAGTGTAACAACGTTAATGTTAAACATTAAATGGTGTAAATGAGTGATTAGCTGACAAAAACACTGAAGCACAAACTGCCTCATAATTAACCAGCAAATACATCAACACACCAACTGAACGCTGAAGTCACGGCTGTTAGTGGCTCAAATCTGTTTTTCCTTGTGTTGCCAGCAGGGGGCGCTCACAGCACAGTCAGCTCTGATGCCACAGAGTAAAAACTACATGAAGCAGTTATTTCGTCTTGTGCAGAGTACATGGTAGTAGTACTACTATACTTTCATTTGAAAGTATCAGCCAACACATGACGGAGGCCCCTCTCAATCTGATCAACACTGATCAATTATGAACATGTGGATTTTCTTACCTTTGTTTCCATTTGTGCAGCTTTGATCCAGATAGAGAGAGACACTCACACTCACACACACACAGTGTCACACCCTGAGCACAGACTGAGTCAATCTACACACTGTTTCCTGCTCAGAGTCCCTGACTCCTCCCACTCAACACACACACACACACACACACCCACCCACACACGCACACACACACGCACACATGCGCACACACACACATTCACGCACACACACACACACACACTGAAAACAGGGTGTGAATAGTTGTGTCTTTTCTGACATTCTGTAAAGTGTCCTTGTGTCTCAGCTTAGACTGTTAACAGCCACACCCAAAACACACACACACTCACACACAAACACACACTCACACACAAACACACAGCTGACCAGTATAACCAGTCTGTCTTACAGGTTATTATGTTGCTGTTATGTGTAGCTCAAGGACACCAACTAATTTTTCATGCTACAAGATCAAACTCAGAGTTAGTGCAGAGATCATGTGACAGACACTGATCTGACACTACACACAAACATTCACATCATTGTTTCAATGTTTCTAACATGTGATCATACCTCAGTCGGTGGTGTTTTTATCATATATACCACAGTAGGTGGTGTTTTATCACATATACCTCAGTCGGTGGTGTTTTTATCACATATACCTCAGTAGGTGGTGTTTTATCATATATACCACAGTAGGTGGTGTTTTATCACATATACCTCAGTCGGTGGTGTTTTATCACATATACCTCAGTAGGTGGTGTTTTTATCATATATACCTCAGTAGGTGGTGTTTTATCACATATACTTCAGTAGGTGGTGTTTCATCACATATACTTCAGTAGGTGGTGTTTCATCATATATACCCCAGTAGGTGGTGTTTTCATCATATATACCACAGTAGGTGGTGTTATATCATATATACCTCGGTAGGTGGTGTTTTTATCATATATACCTCAGTAGGTGGTGTTTTTATCACATATACTTCAGTAGGTGGTGTTTCATCACATATACTTCAGTAGGTGGTGTTTCATCATATATACCCCAGTAGGTGGTGTTTTCATCATATATATTGCCTCAGTAGGTGGTGTTTTCATCATATATACCTCAGTAGGTGGTGTTTTATCATATATACCTCAGTAAGTGGTGTCTTCATCATATATACCTCAGTATGTGGTGTTTTAGCATATATACCTCAGTAGGTGGTGTTTTATCATATATACCACAGTAGGTGGTGTTTCATCACATATACTTCAGTATGTGGTGTTTCATCACATATACTTCAGTAGGTAGTGTTTCATCATATATACCGCAGTAGGGGGCGTTTTTATCATATATAGCACAGTAGGTGGTGTTTTATCATATATACCTCAGTAGGTGGTGTTTTTATCACATATACCTCAGTAAGTGGTGTTTTCATCATATATACCTAAGTAGGAGGTGTCTTTATCACATATACCTCAGTAAGTGGTGTTTTCTTCATATATACCTCAGTAGGTGGTGTTTTATCACATATAACTCAGTAAGTGGTGTTTTCATCATATATACCTCAGTAAAGTGGTGTCTTTATCACATATACCTCAGTAAGTGGTGTTTTCATCATATATACCTCAGTAGGTGGTGTCTTTATCACATATACCTCAGTAAGTGATGTTTTCATCATATATACCTCAGTAGGTGGTATTTTCATCATATATACCTCAGTAGGTGGTGTTTTGTATATATACCTCAGTAGGTGGTGTTTCATCATATATACCTCAGTAGGTGGTGTTTTAGCATATATACCTCAGTAGGTGGTGTTTTAGCATATATACCTCAGTAGGTGGTGTTTTAGCATATATACCTCAGTAGGTGGTGTTTCATCATATATACCTCAGTAGGTGGTGTTTTTATATATATACCTCAGTAGGTGGTGTTTCATCATATATACCTCAGTAGGTGGTGTTTTAGCATATATACCTCAGTAGGTGGTGTTTCTTCATATATACCTCAGTAGGTGGTGTTTTCATAGCTAATTAAAGAAACAGCAGATCAAATATTTTATTCCCTTTCACAATATCGACTGTGTAACTATGGCTTCACATCAGAAAAGGTCAAAGGTCGCCTTCTGCCTGCTGACCTTTATCACATTCACGTTGTTAAGGTGATGACCTTTGACCCTTCACTTATCTACGGATCTGATGCTTCACGTGTTTCTGTCTTTCATTTGATTCTCTGACAACTTTATCACCAAATTAAACATGATTTACCATCCTGGACTGGATCCTGGACTGGGCTCTAGACTGACTCCTGGACTGGTTCCTGTACTGGGATCTAGACTGATTTCTGGACCGGGTCCTGAAGGGTTTGGGGACAGTCTGGTCTCTGTACGACGACTGTGAGCAGCGCCTCCTCCTGGTGCCTGCTGGATCTTGGGGAGTAGATGGAGTAGAAGGATCCGTTGCTGTGGGACTCTTCAGAAGTGGTCTGGTCCTGGTCCTGGTCTATTTCACTGAGCACAGACAGAGTGGGAAAAACATGATCACAGCGTCTGAATTCCCTTGTGTTGTTATTGAGTCTTGAGTCATACCTGAGCTCCACCCTGACTCCTCTATCTGAGGGCTCACTGGGTCTGGGTCTGCTCGGTGTTGCCATGGCGACCCTCCTGTCCGTCAGTGCCCTGACCCGCGGGTTGGTGATATGGTTTGACCTCAGCGCTGCCGACCACAGAACGAGCTGCTCGTCATCGCTGGAGTCGCTGAGGCACGTATGAGAGTGAGTCAGCAATATTTAGGAAAATGATGACTTGCAACATTGGAACAGTGGAAATCAGCAGTAATAAAGTGTGAGTCAGCAGTTCTGTTCACGTGTTAGTGAGATGAACGTGATTCAGCTACAATTTAAGCCTGAGTCAACAATATTAACAGTTACTGATATTAGAATGAAATGAGTCAGCAGTTTTTTGTGCCTCACATGTGATCATTGTTTAATAACATAAGAACTCACAGCTCCTCCTCGTTGTCTTCTTGGAAGGTCAAAGGTCGAGTACAGACAACACACATGTTTCCCAAACTGTCAAAACATGGCCGACAGAGCAGTCCTGAAAAAAGCAGACAGGAAGTGACACATTTCTATCACAATAAAAGCTTTAAACTGGAGCTGTGTGTGTGGGCGGGTCAAAAACAGCAGAAGCTCCTCCACCAGTGCTGAATAAGAGGAAACACTGACCTCAGGTCTGCTTTCTACCTGACAACAGCTGAGTCAACATCACCTAGAGCTGCAGGACACGCCCTCAGGACACGCCCTCCGGACATACACACACACACATTTTACAGTTTCACAGTTAAAGAGTTGTACAGTTAGTGTATATGTCCCGCCCACTTAGTGTTAACAGTAGATAGAAACTGACTTATTACTTATACTGTGTTTATATACAGGTGTTGATCATATTTATATACAGGTATTGATCGTGTTTATATTCAAGTGTTGATCGTGTTTATATACAGGTGTTGATCGTGTTTATATACAAGTGTTGATCGTGTTTATATACAGGTGTTGATCGTGTTTATATACAGGTATTGATCGTGTTTATATACAGGTATTGATCATTATATACAGGTATTGATCGTTTCTATACAGGTGTTGATCGTGTTTATATACTGGTGTTGATCGTGTTTATATACAGGTGTTGATCGTGTTTATATACTGGTGTTGATCGTGTTTATATAAAGGTTTGATCGTGTTTATATACTGGTGTTGATCGTGTTTATATAAAGGTTTGATCGTGTTTATATACAGGTGTTGATCATATTTATATACAGGTATTGATCGTGTTTATATACAAGTGTTGATCGTGTTTATATACAGGTGTTGATCGTGTTTATATACAGGTATTGATCGTGTTTATATACAGGTATTGATCATGTTTATATACAGGTATTGATCGTCAGACTGACGGACGAAACAAAAAATACAGGTATTGACTGCGCTCACCTGGACACTGTGGGACATCACACTTGACCGCGTTGACCGTGTCCTTGGACTTCAGCTCTTCTCCACAGCTCAGACAGGTGAGTGGTGATGTCACCCCTAGGAGGCGGGACAAGTAAACTCCTCCTCCAGGTAACCTTATACACAGAAACAACATGTTATTTTCAGGTCAAAAATGTCTCCACTTCCTGTCGACTCGTGAAAGGATGTTTGTACCACAGTAGAAGGGTTTGAAGAAGACTCCTCCCTCTTCCTGCTCCTCCTCCTTGGTCAGCCAGGCTCCTGACCGCACACCTCCTCAGCGCCGCCCCCTCAACCTTCCTCTGAGCCAGGATCTGCTGATGGAGGAACTGAATCCTCTCCTGACAAACAAGGGCCACAAGGGGGAGCGGTTGTTCACAAGCTCATGATTTATATAAACAATATCTGTGTATATGTAGACTGTAGTTCAGGTCTCAGGGTTGTTAAGGTCTCAGGGTTGTTCAGGTCTCAGTGTGTTTCAGGTCTCAGGGTGCTTCAGGTCTCAGGGTGCTTCAGGTCTCTGGGTGGTTCAGGACTCAGGGTGCATCAGGTCTCAGGGCCGGTTCAGGTCTCAGTGTAGATCAGGTCTCAGTGTAGTTCAGGTCTCAGGGTGCTTCAGGCCTCAGGGTGCTTCAGATCTCAGTGTGCTTCAGGTCTCAGGGTGCTTCAGGTCTCAGGGTGCTTCAGGCCTCAGGGTGCTTCAGGTCTCAGGGGTGGGGGTCTCTGGGTGGTTCAGGACTCAGGGTGTCAGGTCTCAGGGCCGTTCAGGTCTCAGTGGGCTTCAGGTCTCAGGGTGCTTCAGGGCTCAGGGTGCTTCAGGTCTCAGAGTGCTTCAGGCATCAGGGTGCTTCAGGCCTCAGGGTGCTTCAGGCCTCAGGGTGCTTCAGGTCTCAGTGTGCTTCAGGTCTCAGTGTGCTTCAGGTCTCAGGGTGCTTCAGGCCTCAGGGTGCTTCAGGTCTTAGGGTGCTTCAGGCCTCAGGGTGCTTCAGGTCTTAGGGTGCTTCAGGCCTCAGGGTGCTTCAGGTCTCAGGGTGGACGGGTTCAGACTTGTCTTCTTCATCTTCTCTAACTTTCATTCTGCAGATTCTTCACATTCTTTAGTCTCAGAGTGACCTTTAACCCACAACAGCTACTGTCTGTCTGTCTTCACCTGTCTGTCTGCAGCAGCTCTGCTAAATTGTGATGCTAATTTCAATACAGCTAACTAAGAGAGCTACATCCGTGACATCTTCTTCACTGCAGTTTGCTTGTTTGTAATTGCAGTAATTAAGCAGTTTTACTGCTGTTTACTACTTAACCCGTTAAGTGGTTTAACAGGTTAAGTAGTTATAGTAGTATAACAAGTAATAACCTCTGAATACTTACTACTACTACCTGTTAAACCCTTTAACGGGTTAAGTATATTTATATATACAGTATATCTATATAGATATACACATACAGTACACACACACACACCTGTTCTCTGTGTGGATAATATGAAGCACAGATGAGTCGTGGGCAGCGCTGAACAAATCCTCCAATCAGAGAGACGAGCAGAGCCTGACCCAGCAGAAAACCTGTGGCAACGTGAACACATGAACACATGAGAGCATAACACCATGAACATGAGTATGAGAACCCGAGAATATGAGAGTATGAGAACATGAGAACACAAGAGCATGAGAACATAAGAACATAAGAGTATGAGACCATGAGAACATGAGAGAATGACAACATGAGAGTATGAGACCACAAGAACATCATAGTATAAGAACATGAGACCAAACTTTCTCAGCTGCTCCACTGGTGCAGTGATTGATGAAGTGATGATGTCACTTCCTTACCCAAGAGGAGGCAGGTGTTGTGGTCGGGCTCTGATGGCTGCAGCAGACACTTCCTGCTGATCACTGTGATGTTCCCTTGCTGTAGGACGTTAAATGAGGACACCAGGTCTCTGAAGATGTCCGAGGCGAACCCGGAACCATTCACCTGCATCGCCACGGTGACCGGAGCTGACGCAGGAGGACAGAGCCGCTGTCATGGTTATTGTATCACAGTCGCTTTCACGCATAGGACACATGGACTCACCTCGGGCCACCACGTCCTCTGTCACCAGGTGGCGCACTTGATCCAGGACCCAGAACACCAGGAAGTCCAGTGCCACCATCAGGCTGCCCACCACTAAGTGTTTGAAGACTGAGACCACACCCACCAACACAGCCCGCTGCTCGTTACTCGACAGAGACCACGACACTAGACAATAGACAAGACGCTTCAGCTAAACATGACTCAGCATGTTTGTCCTCTGACATCATCAAACATTGTTCTGGTGAAGTGAGGGAGACCCCTAGTGGCATAAATGATATACTGTGCACTTAAGTCAATCATAAGAAGAAGCACACTTTAGAAATGCATCATTCAAACTCAAAATAATCTTTAGCTGCAGGTCACACGGTGGTGTAGCGGTTAACACTGGTGTTTCTGCGGGAGTTCTCATGTTCTCCCCATGTGTGCGCAGGTTTTCTCCAGCTTCTCCAGCTTCTCCAGCTTCTCCAGCTTTTCCAGGTTCTCCAGGTTCTCCAGATTCTCCAGGTTCACTAGCTTCTCCAGGTTCTCCAGATTCTCCAGGTTCCCCAGCTTCTCCAGGTTCTCCAGATTCTCCAGATTCTCCAGGTTCCTCCCACAGTCCAAAAACATGCAGATTTGGAGATTGAGTAAATTGGACACTCTAGATTGAGAGTGGATGGTCGTTCGTCTCTGTATCCCTGTGACAGACAGGTGAACTGTCCAGGGTGTGACCCCGCCTATGGCCCTATGTCAGCCTCTGTGACCCTCATGTGGAGGAGAAAGATCTTTAGCTGAGCTCTGCTCTAAATGCTGCCCTCTACAGTTCAGTCAGGCATGAAATCTCTCACACACACGCACACACACACACACACACAGGTGTACTGACGTGGTGAGATGTAGGTCTTGGCTTCTCTGCGTGTGATTGGCAGAGCTGTGGCTCCGCCCTCTGAGGTCACCTGCTGGTCGAGCTCTTTAAACTGAGCGGTGATGTAGATATTGTCAAAGACGAGGTCGCGGAGATACTGACGTCTGTACTGCGCTGCCCTGCTCACACACACACACACACACACACACACACACAGGTGTGTTACAGTGTAGTGCCCCCTGTTGTCTGCCCTGCATGTCACAGCTGTAGGACACATGTCTGACCTGTAGAAGGCGAGGGTGAGCAGCATGAGGCCGGCGTATTTTAACGGCTCGCTCAGTCTGCGAAACAGCTGCAGGTCAGAGGAAATCTCCGCCATGATGTCCTGCGTCATCTGCTGAGGACTGCGGCTGCTGTCGGCGTCCAGGTCAAAGGTCACTGAGGCCGAGATGTTGAACTCAAACTGGCGCTTCATTCGCTCGAACGCTGCAACCACGGCTGAGAAGAGACACGGAGACGGACTGAGCAGAAGAATCATCAATGTTTACCAAAGAAGACATGAAGACACTCACGAGTTGCCAAGCGTGTCCTCAGGACTCTAGCCACGTAAGACGGGATGAGACAGAAGAGGTCTCCAACTGAGGGACACAGAGATAGAATCACAGAGAGACAATCACAGAGAGACAATCACAGAGACAATCACAGAGAGACAATCACAGGGAGACAATCACAGAGACAATCACAGAGAGACAAACACAAAGAGACAAACACACAAAAAGACAAAAACACAAAGAGACAAACACACAAAGAGACAAACACACAAAGAGACAAACACAAAGAGACAAACACACAAAGAGACAAAAAGAACAAACACAAAGAGACAAAACACACACAAACACACAAAGAGACAAACACAAAGAGACAAAGAGACAAACACAAAGAGACAAACACAAAGAGACAAACACAGAGACAAACACAGAGACAGTCTTCAGAGGCTAAATGTGTTTTTCTTTTTTAGCCGAGTGAGCTAAACTTAGCTTAGCTTAACTCAAATGAAAACAAAAGTCAGAGATGTGTACAACAGCAGCTTCACACTGACCATAGGCGATGTTACACAGCGGCATGAAAGCGCTGATGATGTCACACAGGAAGTTGAAATCTCCCAGCAGGTGGCTGCAGTCGCTCTGAGCCTCGGTGAAAAGTCTGCGGCACTTCCTGTACGGAGAACCCACTTTCTCGTTACACACGTCTCCAATGTCCGCCAGGAAGTGGAGGACGTTCCTCAGGATACGAGCTGGGGGTCAGAGGTCAAAGGTGAGTGTGAGCACACCTGTGTGATGAAGTGTAAAGTGGTGAAGTGATGAAATGGTGAAGAAGTGTGAAGCGAAGTGTAAAGTGGTGAAGTGTGAAGTGATGAAATGGTGAAGGGTGGTGAAATGATGAAGTGTAAAGTGGTGATGAAGTGGTGAAGTGGTGAAGTGAGGACTCACCAACATGTCGGACGCCGTCAGTCAGAGCAAAGATGAGATTTTGAACTCTGTTCGCCACAGAATAAACGTTAGACGAGATTTCTCTGATTCTGTCCAACGCAGCTACACACACACACACACACACACACACACACGTCAGCTGCCCGTAACCCTAGCAACAGTATTTCACTGGTATTTTCAGAAGCATATTGTTGATATTTTTTGTGGGCGGGTCTTACAGAAGAGGGGCGTGGCTGATCTCTGCATGAGTTCTTGTGTCTGATTGGCTGTCAACTCCGCTCCACACAGCAGACTGGCGGCGGCTCGCTCCGTGTTTTCAAACACGTTTGTGATCGGTCCAGACACCAGCAGTGACACAAACAGGAAGAGCAGGAAGTGCCTGCCGCGAGCCGAGCACAGCGACGGCAGCATCACCGTGACGACGGCCCTGACTGCGGCTGACAGGCCCATACTGAAGGAGGCGGGCAGCGCCACCACCAGGCTGCTGTGGACACTGACCCACAGAGACTGCTGCTGCACAAACACAGCCATGACACCGTACACACATGCTAACAACAGCCCCGACACAAAGCCCACAAGACTCCACCCACCCTCCACCATGTGACCTTTGACCCTCCTCCAGGTGAAGCGATGAGACAGTCCTGCTGACCTGTGGACAGAAGCGAGACGTAAAGGATCTCTTCAGCACCTCCTGCAGGCTGTAACGGTGATAACAGCTGAGACATCTGAGCTCTACTCTGACTGGAATTTAAAGGGA
>NW_025321501.1:57500-60197 GCF_019176455.1 Solea senegalensis
GTGTGTGTGTCTCACAGTGAGATAAAGACGTGAACACGTTTTTGTTTAGTTTATTTTTGTTTTTTAAAGCGTTGTTGTTATTATCGTGTTGTGACATCACTGACATGTCCAAATACTTTTGTCCTGCTCTGTTGTTCAGGGGTGGTGACCGAGGGTGTGAACCGCTGCTCTGATTGGTTCCGAGGAAAGTGGGAGGAGTGTATGCAGGTGATCGCAGTGCCTGTCATCAACCATGTCTTTTGTGTCCCAATGACCTTCCACTTCCTGTGTGATGTCATGAGAGGTAAACACTTTACTGAAGATGTTTATACAGTTATTAGAAACTGTACACATTTTTATTCTTTTTCTCACAAATTTGTGCAAGTGCATCAAACCTGGTGTAAATTTACGTCTGAAAGTATTTCGGGGACACTGCGCACAAAATTGAAAGTGGGCGGGGCTTACGAAAATGAAAAACTGCTTTCATCAGGTCGATTTTTCTCGTGTTTCACGTACGTGCACGAAAGTTGGTACACATGTTAAGCATGTCAGGACGGTCCAAAAAGTCCACGCTGGCGCCGCTGTAAGTCCTACAGGAAGGCCGCCATTATGGGTTGAACGGCCATTTTTTGCCTATTTTGGCCATTTCACAGGTATGTGAATGAATTAGTCCTAGAGCTTTCATGGGATCACCTTTAAACTTGGTGAGGTCACTGTGGACAAGTTGAGGATCTAAAGTTATTGAAAACTTTTCTATAAGTATCAAGGCGTACGAGAAAGGGGCCGGCAAAGTTGGTGAAAATTAAAATTTTTCGCCACAGGCAACAAAACTCTTATAACTTTGCGATAGAAGGTCCCATCCCAACCAAATTTGCGAGGGTTGTTGATGGACCATTGCTGAAAAAGTCTATGAAAAAACTGTACATTTTGAAAACAGCGCCTCCTGGTGGTAACAGAAAATACAGAAAATACACAATTTCGGTAATAGCTTTTACAGAGTTCATCGTATCAAACTCAAAATTAGTGAAAACATGTAAAACACATGGTAGATGATGCGTGCTTAATATGATAACAAATCGTTCAACGGTGTTGCCATGGCAACACTGCACAGGATTCACTCAACTGAGTGGTTCGTTCGTGCACTACCCTTTCTTTGCCACATGATGAAGGCATCTGCCTACAAATCCATCAAATCTAACATTTACAATTTTTATGCTGCTCTAACAGGAAAAGATGGGGCAAAAGGGGCTGCTAGAGGGGCCAAGGAAAAAAAAGTGGAAAAGGGGAAGAGAGAAAAAGAAAAGGAGGAAAAAAAGAGAAAATGCACCCTAAATTCTTATACCATCAGATGTTTTTTCACAAAAATAATGAGTTATTACTAAAATTCATCTTAAATTCTTATACCATCAGATGTTCTATCACAAAAATAACGAGTTATTACTAAAATTCATCTTCAATTCTTATACCATCAGATGTTCTATCACAAAAATAACAAGTTATTACTAAAATTCAGCTTCACTTCTGATACCATCTCAGACCCGTCCGGAACATGTCTGTAAAGGATGACCACCCTACAGGAAGTAGAACTCCCGAAACAGGAAGTAAAATCTAACATTGGCCGTTTCTCAATACTCAAGTTAGCAAGTATGTACTTACATGGGAAGTATATACTTGAGAGGTACGCTGGGAGTATATACTTGCCAAGTACAGGAGTACACAAGTATGTGGTTGTTTCTCAATACTCAAGTTAGCAAGTATGTATGTATTGTACTGCTGTTTGAATGGTGGCTGGCGCCAAGTGCTGCAGCCTCATGACCGCCACCTACGGTGTTGATAAACGAACATATGAAATACTTTTAATAAATGCATATATATGTTGTTATTATTTTCACATTTTAAATATTTAACTTCATTTATTAATTTCTATTAAAATATACAATACAATGTGGAAAATAGATATTACAGCATTGTATTGTATGTACTGTATTGTAAACGTGCAACTTTCCTCTCCTTTTACTAAGTGCAATATATAAAATAACATCCATCCACTCTGCTGTACAATGTACTGTATGTATATATCATATACTGCATATTTCCCTGACTGGCTCCCACTTATGTCCTTCTAATTTTTATCGAAGGTATTGGTGCACTGTTTTGTTGTTTCTTCTTCTATTCTTTTATCTCTTCACTTGCACTACTAGAGCTGTCCTTTAATCTCGTTGTACACTGTATAATGACAATAAAGGTGATTCTGATTGTAGAGTAGTATATGTATATATATATGTATATGTACTACTATATAACTTGTGTTATACAGTTATTAGCCTTGTTATGAACAGTGTTATTAACAGTGTTATACAGTTATTAACATTGTTATTAACAGTGTTTTAAACAGTGTAATTAACAGTGTTATTAATGGTGTTATACAGTTATCAACATTGTTATTACCAGTATTTTTAACAGTGTTAGTAATGGTGTTATACAGTTATTAGCCTTGTTATGAACAGTGTTATTAACGGTGTTATGTGGTTATTCACGTTATTAACTGTGTTACTAAAGTTGTTATTAACAGTGTTATGTTGTGTAACGTTGTGATTAATGTTGTTATTAGCAGTGTTACTAAGGTTGTTATTAACAGTGTTACTAACGTTGTTATTAACAGTGTTATGTTGTGTAACGTTGTGACTAATGTTGTTATTAGCAGTGTTACTAAGGTTG